>NC_056737.1:71449786-71547286 GCF_019279795.1 Protopterus annectens | reverse complement strand
TCTAATCTTTCTAGTTTCTAGCTATTTCTAAGACAAACTTACATATAGAGCAAGACAATGCTGATGAGTTGGATGGTCAAGACAAAAAATGCTTAGTGATCTCTGATTCTCCCTCTTTTTAAAATCACATTCCTGGTTCACATTACATCATTCTTCACACTTCCTTGTGTTCCAAGGCTAACAGAAATTACATTTACATTCTTCATCTCTGGGCAGAAACCAGAGCAATAAAGGAGATGTATGCATGCAAATCCTGGCCATTAACTCTGGCCTTAAAACAATAGGCAGGATGCCTCACTCTAAACTCACTGGCTCCGAGTTTTAACATCAAAGGGTCACAACATGTTTTACTTGGTCAGTAGAGTGCACTGTTGTTACATTCTTTCCAGTTCCACATGTAACACTATTTTTACCATTTAAGACAACAAGCCTGTGGTTTACATTAATATTTACAGATGACAGAATTATCTCCAAAATTCTCTCTGTCTAGGCTGGCAGCCTTCACCTATCTTCACCCAATCTTCACATATCTCCCCCCCTGGAGAACTCAAGCTAGTTTTTCAAGTGACAGTTGAGAAATGCTGCTTGAGGGAGTTAGGTCTATCTGAGTATACCTTAGCCCGTTCCCTGTCTTGAGAGCCCATCTGCATTGGCATTGCTAATCCCACTGCGGTGCTGCATGGACATATCATATGCTTGCAACCTCAGGCTCCATCTTAGTAACTTGGCATTTTGCTGGCTGGCTCTGTTTAACCATGTTAGGGGGTTGTGATCTGTCATAACACAGATAAGGCTGAGGTTTCTGCAGTGCCCACACTATGGCTAAACATTCCTTTTCTACAGCTGCATAGCATTTCTCCCTGGTTTGGAGCCTATGACTGAGATAAACCACTGGGTGCTCTTTTCCATCTGAAGAAATCTGGCTAAGTACAGCCCTCACCCCATGGTTCGAAGCATCCACCTGCATAACATATTCTTTGCTGTAATCTGATCTGGCTAAAACAGGGTGTTCTCCCAAAGTTTTTTAAGCTTCTGGAATGCCTGCTCACATGCTGATGTCCACAATACCTTATCTGGTCTATTCTTCCTTGTCAGGTCTGTGAGGGGAGCAGCTATGGTACTATAACTGGGGATGAACGTTCTGTAGTACCCTGCTGTCCCTAGAAATGCCCTCACTTGATTTTAGTAACAAGTGACAGCCATGCCTGAATGGTTTCCACTTTGGCAGGTTCTTGCCTTATCTTACCACTCCCCACTCTATGTCCTAGGTAGGAGACCTCTGCCATACCCACCTGACATTTGTTGGGCTTAATGGTCAACCCTGCTCTCTGGAGTCTGCCCAGCACCTACCTTACATGCTGAAGGTGATCTGGACAGGAATGGCTGTAGATGGCAATATCATCAAGGTAAGCAAGTGCAAACCCTCCTACCCCTGCCAGGATATGCTCTACCAGCCTCTGGAAAGTTGCTGGGGCATTCTCTATCCCAAAGGGCATCTTTATGCACTCATACAAGCCAAAAGGAGTCACAAAGGCTGACATCTCTCTAACACTGGGAGTCAAGGGAACCTGCCAGTAACCCTTGGTAAGATCAATGGTTGTAAGATACTTAGCCCCACCCAGCTGCTCTAGGGTCTCATCTGTCCTAGGCATGGGGTAAGCATCTGACTGTGTGACTGTTTAATTTCCTGTAGTCCACACAGAACCTGGTGCTGCCATTCTTCTTTGTCACCAGCACCACTGGAGAGGCCCAGGGACTGTTGGACATTTGAATCACCCCTGGTTCCAACATTTCCTGTATCTCCTCCCTCAGAGTGTGTTTGACTCTCTCAGGCACTCTATAAGGGGCCTGCCTAATAGGCCTTTGGGGTCCTGTATCCACCTGGTGCTGCCCCAGGTGGGTGCTCCCTGGTTTCCCAGTGAACATGTTCCCAAATTCCTGCAACACTGCTCGGATTTCTTTTAACCTGGGTAGGAGATAGCTGCTGGGACATTGCTACCCCTTCCACTGTGGTATCAGCCCGAGCCTCACTGAGGAGATCAGTCCCCAGATCTCCCTCAGACTCCTCCTGCAATCCACTGCAAATGCTCAGCACAAGGGCCTCCCTATTATGGTAAGGTTTCATCATGTTAACATGGTACGATTTATGCCCCTACCTTCTGCCTAGCAGTTCCACCATGTCATTAACATCACTTACCTTTCTTATGACCTTGTAGGGTCCCTCCCAAGCTGCTTGCAGCTTGTTGTGTCTGACAGGAATGAGAACCATTACCTGCTGCCACACAGCATACTCTCTAGCTCGAGCAGTCCTGTCATACCACATCTTTTTCTGTTGTTGGGCTTCTGCCAGGTTCTCCTGGGCTAAGCCCATGAGTTCCCAGAGCCTTGTCCTGAGGTTTAGGATGTATGCCACAACAGACTCCTTGTGAGACTCGCACTCACCTTCCCACTCATCTCAAATTAATCTAGAGGTCCCCTCAACCTATGCCCATACAGCAAGTCAAAGGGTGAAAAACCTGTGGATTCCTGGGGAACCTCCCTGTAAGCAAATAACAGATGGGGCAAATATTTGTCCCACACCCTCTTAAACTGATCTGCAAATGCCTGTAGCATGGATTTGATTGCAGAGTTTAAACTCTCAACATGACCATTAGTCTGAGGATGGTAGGGGTGGTCTTCATGTGCTTCACCCCACAGGACTTCCACAAACAAGCCAGCAGGTCTGACATGAAATTGGCACCTCTGTCAGTCAGTATTTCTTTTGGGAAACCTATCCTGCTGAAAATCTCTAACAAAGCATTTGCCACATTCTCTGCCTGAATGGAGGACAAAGCCACTGCCCCAGGGTATCGTGTAGCATAATCCACTACCATTAGGATATACTTTTTCTCTGTGGAACTTGGGGTACTCAGAGGACTCACAATATCTATAGCTACCTTCTGAAATGTCTCCTCAATCACAGGCAAAGGCATCAAAGGAGCTCTCACCTTGTCTGCTGCCTTGCCTCCCTTTTGGCACTGCTCACAATTCCTGCAGTACCCTGTTACATCTCTGGAAATTCCAGGCCAATAGAAGTTCTGCATAAATGCCTCTTTGTACGTTTTATGCCCATGTGACCTGCAAAGGGAATATCCTGGGCTATGGCTAGAAGCACCAGATGGAAGGCTCTAGGCACTACCAACTGCTGTACACTCTCACCTTCTAGCCCTCTCTCAGGGGTCCACTCTCTGCACAGTAACCCTTTGTCCCAGCATACAGATTCCCCCTTTCCTTGAGAATCAGGTGCCTCCCTAGCTACCTGCCTCAGGCCTTGCAATGTAGGGTTTGAGAGCTGAGCCTATCTCAACTCTCTCCTTGTAACCCTTCCCAGCTCCCCTTCCACAGGAAGTCTGGCATCCTCTGACAGTGGAGCCTCACTGTCAGCCTGGGTACTCCTACTCACCTTTACCTTTGCAGTCACTCTGTCCAAGGGACCATCAGTACCCCCAAGCAGCTGTGGTTTACCTTCAGTTTCACTGCTACAGGGTAGCTCCCTCCCTGATGTAACTACCTCACCAGTCCTGGCTGCAAGTATGCAGGCTGTCTGGGTCTCCCCCACGCTACCAGACCCACATGCTTGTCTCCTAGCCTGACTGCGTGTAACTGCATAAGCACATGGTACTGCCTCATCCAAATCCTTACCTATCAGGACATCTGCAGGATGGTAGTTTGGTACCCCTGTTGTCTCAACACAACCTATTATTGCATTTTGTCTTTGCCACTTACTGGTTCCCTCAACATTTGTTCTCCACCTTGCCTCCATGGACATCTGTATGCCACATGGCCCCACTGGTTACATTCACAACATTTAACCCTAGCTCCTGGACATGTACCTGGACTAGTGGCTTCCTCTGCTACTGGCAGATTCTGATGGTGCCCACCCTGGGTTCATTTAGACCCATGAGTAGTACTGGGGGTCCCTTTCCTGTGCAGGGCTGCCCTGCTTGCCAGGTATAGGTCTCCCTTCTTCCCCAACTCATCT
Organism: Protopterus annectens; assembly: GCF_019279795.1. Lineage (NCBI taxonomy): Eukaryota > Metazoa > Chordata > Ceratodontiformes > Protopteridae > Protopterus > Protopterus annectens. The sequence continues at coordinate 71,543,265 of NC_056737.1, read as the reverse complement.
GAAGTAGCACATTGTCTATCAGGTAACCAGATCCTCATGTCCTCAGGTAAAGGTCTGCCAGCCCTTCAAAAGTGGTGACCTGACATTCACTCACCCACCTATGGAAATAAGTGCCCAGTTCAGCAACATATTCACACACACTTTCATCTGCCTTGTGTTTATGCTCATGAAACTTTTTCCTATACATTTCAGGTGTTAGCTTAAACAATTCTGACAAGTGATTTTTAACAGCAGTATAATCAAAACATGTAACATCAGACATTTTTGACAAAACAGTTACAGCTTTACCATGGAGTAAGGGGGTCAGGAACCGTACCCAGAGCCTTTGGTCAACACCATACTTTTTGCATACCCTCTCAAACATATGAATGAAACTATCAAAACTATCTCCTTCTTTAAACTGCAGAAGAAATTTACTGACCTTTTGTGCTTCTGGGGTCCAGTTACTCTTTTCCCCTTTACCTCCATGACTCTGGCAAAGAGTCAGCATCTCCTTCTCATGCTGCCTCTGCCTCTCCTTTTCCTCAGCTTCCAGGCATAGCAGTTTCTCATTCTCCTCAGCCTGAAAACATCACAATTTCCCATTGTCCTCACTCTCTAGATGCCTCAGTCTCTCAGTTGCTTCTGTTTCCACATGCCTGGCCTCCAACTCAAGTCTCTTTAGCTCCAGATGGATTTTTAAGTCCTCTGTAAAAAGGTTGAGCTGTCCATTCTCCGAGGGTATTATATCTCCACTGCCAGTCTGATTGTCCTGCTGGTTGCTGTTTTCTGATGCAGCTGTAACCAAGGCTGCAATCAGGTCTGCCTTAGTCAGGTTTCCATGCACTAGTCCCCTAGCCTGGCACATCTCTGCCAGCTGGCTCCTTGTCAGCTTTCCATACTCCTCTGCTGACATGCTGCCTGCTCACCCTAACTAATTAAGCTAAGAAAAAAAATAAAACAATTGTGATCTGAACTCTGAGTATTCACTGTGTGGCTGATTTAGAGTACAAAACACCTTCAGAGCTCACTGTACACAAGCTACAGGAATTCACTCTACCCACACTACTACAAGCCAATTAGTATTTGCCAACCAATTAATATGTGGTGTGGATATCCCACCACTGCCAAACAGTTAATATGTGATGCCCGTGCCCTGGCCCAGCAATCAAGGAGGCTCAATCCTCATCACTAACACCAGTGAAGGGAGTCTCTTATAAAAGGAAAGGATAACAAATAAACACAGTAAAATGCAATTTCCCTTAAGAGCACACAGAGATCACAGTCAGTCCGGGGCTGGTTGCTCCCTTGCTCTCCAGGTCCCCAATAAGACTCCCCACTGGCACAGCTATAGGGTCCAGATCTCAGCCTACTGGGCAAGCTAAAACCTCCAGTACCCTCTCTGTCCAACCAGTGCTTTGTGTCCTTGCCCAAGTGGCTGACACACACACACACACACACACACACACACACACACACACACACACACACACACACACACACACACACACACACACACACACACACAGACACTTTGAGAAGAGTTTATATAACCACAAAAACACTCCTGGGGAAGTCTGGCACAGATTCTCCAGCTGTGCCCCCTTTTCCCAGACTATACAGCAGTACCAGTTGCCACCACCCACTAATATTTATTAGCTACTCAAAGGCCCTTAAAAGGGTGTCCAATTATTACTGTCCAATATTATTATCCAATTGGTAGTATGGCCCAGGGCTAAAGCTATTAGAGTGGCTTTGTACAATTTTACCAAAGGCATGCAAGTACTCTAAAGAGCTTAAATTATATCTACAAAAGCAGCCACAGTTGAAATGGTTTACAAATATTTAATAACAACTAGTCAAAACACAAGACAATACTTTTTACTACACAGTGCTAGTCAAGAGTTAAGAGATCACAGAGAAATACTTAAAATAATTCAGTAGTACAGTTCTGACATCACAGAAAAACACTTAGTCTAATCTTTCTAGTTTCTAGCTATTTCTAAGAGAAAACACAAGTCTAAGTTAAACTAACATATAGAGCAAGACAGTGCTGATGAGTTGGATGGTCAAGAGAAAAAAATGCTTAGTGCTCTCTGATTCTGTTTTTAAAATCACATTCCTGGTTCACATTATATCATTCTTCACACATCCCTGGGTTCCCAGGCTAACACAAACTACATTTACATTATTCACCTCTGGGCTGAAACCAGAGCAATAAAGAACATTTATGCAGGCAAATTCTGGCCATTAACTCTGGCCTTAAAACAATAGGCAGGATGCCTCATTCTAGACTCACTGGCTCCTAGTTGTAGCATCAAAGGGTCACAATATGCTTTACATGGTCAGTAGAGTGCACTGTTGTTACATTTTTTTCCAGTTCCACATGTAACACCATTTTTACCATTTAAGACAACAAGCCTGTGGTTTACATTAATATTTACAGATGACAGAATTATCTCCAAAATTCTATCTGGCTAGGCTTGCAGCCTTCACCTATCTTCACCCATCTTCACACCTTGATAGATAAGTAAGAAAGGCCATTGGATAATAACTCCCAAAATTATTCAAGAACCAGAAGGATCTGGATGTTAAATGGGTCCTGTTTTTCACAATAGCACTAGCTAGAAAAATCTCCTCCATGTACAGGGAAAATATGTTTTATGGTTGCTGAATCAGTTCTCCCTCAACCCAGGTCTCCCCTTCTCCCAGTTGAATGTCCTCAGAAAAAGGTGCCTAACAAAATCAAAACTCTGCTATCCAGACAGTCAAATTAAATGTTTCACCTTAGGCTGAATCAAACAACCCATCTTCTGTAGGAAAATCCAGCTTATGGTAATTGCCCTTGGCCAATGTCAGAAGAAAGCTGAACCAAAATTGGTGAGTCCTTCTGGGTCTTTAGAAGAACCCTGGGTATCAGTGAAAATAGTGGAAAAGCATAGAACATCTCCATCCAAGGGAATGAGAAGGCATCAGTCTTCCAGGCCTGACTGACAAAAATACTGGAGCAGAAATTCTTTGTCTGTTTTTTTTTTTTTAAGGAGGAAAATATATCTATTTGAGGTGTTCCCTACATTTGGATGACTCCCTGGTATAATTCTCATACATGAGGGTCTGCCCTGGTCTTGCTCAGTTTGTCTGCTACAAACATTTACTCTGATCATTTGTGATAATGTGACGTGATCCTGGGGCCAAAGAGGATTTAAGGATTTCAAAGCATTGATAACTTATCAGAAGCTTTCCTATCCTTTTCTGAGAGCAATGGTTGAGCAGCATACATTTTAAATAAGGAAATAACTGCAGGGTCTGCTTTAGGATTAGAAAACTGATATTTATGAGTCTGTCATACCTTTTATAATCCATAAGACCTTTTAGGACAGGAAGTTGACTATCAGGCAAGGACTCAGAAAAAGATGGCTTTTTCAGGAGAGAAATCTAAAGTAACTCTCTCTCTCTCTCTCTTCAGAACCAGAGTATTCAGCTTGTAGAGAAATCATTGAAGAAAAGCACTCCCTCCTTTCCCTGTTTTTCTGAGTGAGAATCGGTGTCTGTGAGAGAGAGAAAACTATTGTTCTTTTTCTCTTTGAAGTAAGAGAGAAAGAATTTGAAACATTAAAATCAGAAACTTCTTCCTTAACAAATTCCCAACAAGTCTTCACATTCCATATAGAATAATATGGAAACACGAGAAGAAAAATTCAAACAATTTTTTTACTTTCTTTTCCTAGAGGACTTCCTGGTAAAAGATCATGGCAGAGGCACTGTCCAAGGCAACAGCCATCCTATCCCAGCTGTGGGATAGTACATCATGCATTCCTTTTCCTGAGACTGACAAGAGTTGTTCTGTCTTACTCGATAAGGAGAGGAGAGGATAGGATAACCTTACAGCCACAGTGGACATGTCTAATTTTCTGTCCATAGTGGCTTCTCAAGGAGCTACACTAGATGGACCAAGAGACACTGATGAGTGGTTTGAGGAGCCAACTCTGGCAACTGCAGAGTCACCCATCAGTGAGTGAGGCAGTGAGGGAGCAGGCCTGACTGCCAAAGATTCCCTAGCAGTTTCTTGTTCTTCTGGACTAGGGAAGAAAGAACTGAGGAGACTGATAACTGTTCTGTCGTCTGGACAAAAAAAGCCTGAAAGGCAGGCAGTAGAACATGTGATAGTCAGTAACCCCCTTGACAGACAATTAAAGATTTTGGGGTAAAAATAAATGAATGTCCTTCAAACCACAATATACACCCCAACACCCTTAAGTCTATATGAAAATATAGGCATTATGAAGAAAAAACATTTTTACACAATTTTGTCACACAAGCATATACTGAGAAAAACACCCTACAATTCATTAGCGAGCATAAAAACTTTTCTACCATAAAATATGTTTTTTTTACAGTAAAAGTACAGTTTTACTCAGAAAATGAAACAGTGGAAGGTTTCCTCAGAAGGTAATTACCTGCCTGAGGTTGAAGGATCACTAGTTAAACGTCAAGTCCACAAAGCCCTCAGTGGGAGTACACTTCAGCAGTAAGAAAGCTCTGCAGTTTTTGGCACTCAGACTGCCTCTTTTACATGTGTCTTCTCAACCGCCTGGCACTTTGGGTGCATAGAAAGTGCCCTGAATCTTTGGAAACTGGCCAGTGGTCACATCCTTGTCAGGATATAGCATGGATAGCTTAAGTTACTGCAACAGTGATCTAATGTTGAACATCAGAAGGTTTTGTATCAAGATTGTTACCTATTTTGACTTTTCTGATATTCCTTTGACAATTAGTTCATAGGTTCAAAGATTCATAGGTAAGTACTAGGCTAGCTGCCCTTGCGGGCCACTTTAAGCCTAGCCAATTTCCTTTTTGTGCTCAAAATAACCTGTCCCATTTAGGTCTAAACCAACTTTACTAGAAGTAGTGAATATAACAACAGAGATAAAACAACTGGAACTGGGATCTTTAGAAAAGGGTAGGAGCAAGTTACATAGGAAATAAATGGGAATTGCGGGAACAATACATGCAGAGGAGGAATGACGTTTAAAAGATGTCAGAATTTAAATGAGCTCTGTAATGTTTGATGGACAATGACTGGATAGATTATCATCATCATGTTCTTTTAGCTGTTCCTGTTAGGGGTCGCCACAGCGGATCATCTGTTTCCATTTCTTCCTGTCCTCTGCATCATGCTCTTTCACACCAACCGCCTGCATGTCCTCTCTCACCACATCAATAAACCTCATCTTAGGCCTTCCTCTTTTCCTCTTACCTGGCAGCTCCATCCTTAGCATCCTTTTCCCAATATACCCAGCATCCCTCCTCGGCACATGTCCAAACCAATGCAATCTCGCCTCTCTTGCTTTGTCTCCAAACTGTCCAACCTGAGCTGACCCTCTAATATACTGATTCCTAATTCTGTCCATCCTAGTCACACCCAGTGTAAATCTTAACATCTTTAACTCTGCCACATCCAGCTCTGACTCCTGCCTTTTCGACAATGCTACCGTCTCCAACCCATATAACATAGCTGGTCTCACTACCCTCTTGTAGACCTTCCCTTTCACTCTTATTGGTACCTGTCTGTCACAAATCACTCCTGATACTCTTTTCTACCCATATCACCCTGCCTGTACTCTCTTCTTCACCTCTCTTCCACACTCACCATTACTCTGAACTGTTGATCCCAAGTACTTAAACTCATCCACCTTTACCAACTCTGCTCCCTGCATCCTCACCATTCCTCTAACCTCCCTCTCATTTACACACATATATTCTGTTTTAGCCCTGCTGACCTTCATTCCTCTCCTCTCTAAAGCATATCTCCACCTCTCCAGGGTCTCCTCAACCTGGTCCCTACTCTCACTACGTATCACAATGTCATCTGCAAACATCATAGTCCATGGGGCCTCCTGTCTAATCTCATCTGTCAACCTGTCCATCACCACTGCAAATAAGAAAGGGCTCAGGGCTGATCCTTGATGTAATCCCACCTCCACCTTAAATGTATCTGTCACTCCCACTGCAGTCCTCACCAATGTCACACTACCCTTGTACATATCCTGTACCACTCTTACATACTTCTCTGCCACTCCCAACTTCCTCATACAATACCACAACTCCTCTCTAGGCACCTTGTCATATGCTTTTTCTAAGTCCACAAAGACACAATGCAACTCCTTCTGACCTTCTCTGTATTTCTCCAACAACACTCTCAGAGCAAATATTGCATCTGTAGTGCTCTTTCCTGGCATGAAACCATACTGCTGATCACTAATCATCACCTCCCTTTAACCTAGCTTCCACTACTCTTTCCCATAACTTCAAGCTGTGACTGATCAATTTTATCCCTCTGTAGTTACTGCAGCTCTGCACATCACCCTTATTCTTAAAGATAGGTACCAAAACACTTTTTCTCCACTCCTCAGGCATCCTCTGACTTTCCAAAATTTCATTAAACAATCTGGTTAAAAATTCCACTGCCATTTCTCCGAAGCACCTCCATGCTTCCACTGGTATGTCATCTGGGCCAACAGCCTTTCCATTCTTCATCCTCTTTATAGCTGTCCTTACCTCCTCCTTGCTAAACTGCTTCACTTCCTGATTCACTATCCCCACATCATCCAACCTTCTCTCTCTCATTCTCTTCATTCATCAGCCCTTCAAAGTACTCTTTCCATCTACTGAACACGCTCTCCTCACTTGTGAGTATGTTTCCCTCATTGTCCTTTATCACCCTTACCTGCTGCACATCTTTCCCAGCTCTGTCCCTCTGTCTAGCCAATTGGTACAGGTCCTTTTCTCCCTCTTTAGTGTCCAATCTCTCATACAACTCTATATGCCTTATCCTTAGCCTTTGCCACCTCTCTCTCTTTGCCATGCACCTCATCTCCTTATATTCATGTCTACTTTCTTCATCTCTTTGACAACCCCACTTCTTCCTCACCAGCCTCTTCCTCTGTATACTCTCCTGTACTTCCTCATTCCACCACCATGTCTCCTTGTCCTCCTTCCTCTGTCCAGATATCACACCAAGCACCTTCGTAGCAGTCTCCCTTACTAGCTCTGCTGTAGCTACCCAGCTATTCGGTAACTCTTCATTGCCTCCCAGTGCTTGTCTTAACTCTTCCCTGAACTCCACCTCACAATCACCCTTTTTTAACTTCCACCATTTAATCCTTGGCACTGCTTTCACACTCCTCCTCTGCTTCTTGATCACCAACATCATCCTGCAGACCACCATTCTATGCTGCTTAACTACACTTTCCCCAGTCACCACTTTACAGTCGCCAATCTCCTTCAGACTGGCCCTCCTACATAGGATATAATCCACCAGTGTGCATCTTCCTCCACTCTTGTACGTCACCCTATGCTCCTCACTCTTCTTAAAATACGTATTCACCACAGCCATGTCCATCCTTTTCGCAAAATCCACAATCATCTGACCTTCTGCATTCCTCTCCTTAACACCATACCTACCCATCACTTCCTCATCCCCTCTGTTCACTTCACTAACATGCCCATTGAAGTCCGCTCCAATCACTAGTCTCTCACCCTTGGGTACACTCACCACCACTTCATCCAACTCACTCCAAAATTTTTCTTTCTCATCCATCACACTCCCAACTTGTGGAGCATATGCACTAACAACATTCATCATTACACCATCAATTTCACGCTTCATAAACATCACTCTAGCAGATACTCTCTTCACCTCCAAAACATTCTTGGCATACTGTTCCATTAGGATAACCCCTACCCCATTTCTTCTGCCATCCACACCATGATAGAACAATTTGAACCCATTTCCTAAACACCTGGCCTTACTTCCCTTCCATCTGGTCTCTTGCACGTACAATATATCAACCTTCTTTCTCTCCATCATATCAGCCAACTCTCTCCCTATACCAGTCATACTGCCAACATTCAAAGTTCCTACCCTCAGTACTACACTTCTAACCTTCCTCCTCTCTTCCTGCCTTTGGGCATGCCTTCCCCCTCCTCTTCTTCGGCCAACAGTAGCCCAATTTCCACCAGCACCCTGTTGGCTAACAGTACTGGTGGCAGTCGTTAACCCGGGCCTCGACCGATCCGGTATGTAATTATGAAAAGTTCTCCGCATCAGTAATTTTTGGCAGAGGGTAGATTATAAGTGACATATAATGTTTGAAACTACAATTATATCAATATGGTTTGTGATGTATAATGTTTGCAACTAAAATTATGTCACTATGGTTTGTTTTCATTTATATAAATGCATGATTGCCTATGTCATATGTAATAATTTAATAAAAAATGTTTCTTGTTTAAAAATAAATAAATAAATAAATAAATAACCTATCCCATTTAGCTATAGCTTGGCCTTACTCATTCCATGGTTGATAACTATATATTATCCCTAATGACAATAACTAGGATCATACCATAGATAATTTGATCAGACCCACGCATGGGATAAAGTATTTAGGAGCTGCATCTCCCCATTAGTAGCACAGGGGGCAGTCCTGGGGTAAATATTCTGTTTCCCACCATCAGATCTAAGTTGCTCTTGAAAATGGACAAGGATGAACTTTTTTATGTGGATGGAGAATCTGTTCCATAGCAGTGGTATCCTCTGTGAAATATACCCGTTCCTCCAAACCATTCTGTTGATGCTGTTGAAGAGGTTTATATCCCTAGACCAAGTATCTCTGATGCCATTTGACTTGTCGATGTGCAAAAAATCCATCAGTAATGGGTTGGAGGATGCGTTGTATGCCAGATACAGGTCACCTCATACCAGTCTGTGTGATACGAAGTATAGTGATAAGGCTTTGAGTCGGTCCATGTAGAACATGTTATTTAAGCCTTGTATCTATTTAATAAGGTATCTTTGTGGATGTTTCAGTTGTTGCATGTGTTTGGACAGATACACGCCAAAGGAGACATTAATTTCAATGACTGGCCTAATAATGGTGGAGTAAAGCGGACAGTTACATCCCTAGATGTAGACACATTCTATGTATTTATAATCTGTAGACTATAGAAGGACTTTCTTTCAACAATAGACACATGTTGGTCAAATGTTAGGTCACTGTCCACATACGTTCCTAAATCTCAAACAACTGGGGCATCTCTTAGGAGTGTATTGTCCCTTTGGTAGATTACTTACCAAAGAATACAGTAATGAATTATTTGGCATTTAGTTTCAGACCATGATTTTGACACCAGTTAATTACTTGAGACAAACCTTCCTGCAGAAGGGCTAAGTCATTTGGGGAGTCAATGACTGCTCCTAGCTTGTAGTCATCTGCAAACGTAGTGCATCAGAGCCCTTTGGTACTGAGTTGTACTTCAGAAAAATAGATGCCTGAGGGGCTCCACTGGTAACTGGTCTCTTTGTGGAGTTAAGGTCCCTTATTTTGATTATCTGTGTCCTATCTGTGAGCCAGTTGGCAATCCAGTGGGTGACACAGGGGCTTATTCTCAGTTTATTTAGCTTTTCTACTATGCTTGAATGTATGTTTTAGATGTTATAAATAAAAGGATTTCCTGACAACTGCTGGTAAGAGATGGTTTAAACAGAGGAAATTATCAACTCAAGATTCTTGACTCCCTCAAGTACAGTTTCATTTTGTAATGATATGAGTCCATTTGTAGTACAGCAGGTGTTTGGTTGCATGCTAGTAGGTTTTGTTGTCAGAGGCTGACTTAATAACAACCCTTTGTTTTCAGGCATATGCAGCCCTTTTTAGTCAAAAGTCTTGACTCTGATTGGAGGTATGAGAAGTAAACAGCAAAAAGTAGAAGCCTCAGCCCTGACCCCTGAGCTATACATCTAGTTTACTGCTTTGCTGCCTTTTCAACCATATGCAATTTTCAATAGTTTAGTTTTTGTATGATGCAAGTATAGGGAATAGTGCTGAAGACCTTGGTTAGGTCAGGATATGCCATGTATACCACAGGGCCACTGTATACAGCAATCTATAAGAAGTGGATGTAGAAGGTAAAACAAGATGTTAATAAAAGTTAAAGCCTAAGAAAAATATTAGCTTGGATATGGACATGTAAACATTGGTCAGAGGAGACTGGAAATGACCATTGGGTTCACTGCCCACCAAGATGAAAGAGTGCTTTGTGGTCCAGGGCAAGACCTGGAGTAAAATGTGGGTTTTTGGGCAATCAAATACCTCTCTGTGAATGGACTTCTGAAAAACAAACCTGATTTTTTTTTAGTTTATGCATTTATTAACCAGGTAGGTCTACTAAACATGTATCCCCTTTCAAGGGCAACCCAGTAACACTATCTAATGATTTTCCCAGAGTCACACAGTAAGAAAATGGAGTTGGGTGGAATTATTTCATTTATTCTAGGCTACAGAAAGCAGCTTAACAGCTCAAGAGCATTAATCTTCTGTCCTAACTGCCAGACAATTCTTTAAATACTTGATGACCTAAATCAATTGTGCTGCAATCATCTTCTGATAGGACCCCATTACTAAGGTCACCACCAATGGCAATGACTTTGATCAATAGTTGTACTAATAAGCAGTCCCTCTCTGTGCAACATATAATGGAAAATCTGGTAACAAACCCTTATGGTTGAATATGCATACAAGTCAACTATGTAACAACAGAAAGAAATCACTTAATGCTTATGAGTGATTGAATTCTACTCACTCAACAACACACTTAAGCAAACTAATAAAGAGTTTAAAGGTACCCTTAGGACACACTAACTATAAATGTAAAATACAAAATAGCAACCAAAGCTAAATACAATAATTGTACTAAGGCACTCTTGTTGATAATTCCTTATCATATGGATTTTTTGAGTGTATAGTAGTTCAGAAATTATTCTATATGGTACAATTAAGTTCCAAAGGCATCTCTTCTAGATCCAATAATTTTAATTTCCATTTTATTAACTCTTATGTAGCCCACTAGTTACTATAATGCCCCTTTTGTCATGGATTTGCAGTGATATATCACTCAGCTTGAAAGAACTCAAAGATTCCAAGTTAGAAAGATCAATGAACTTGAGACTCAGTTTATTCAGACAGATTCTCATCCCTCTACTTATAATCTGCCATGGGGATCTGTATGTAGCCTTTTGTATTACTTTGCAGAACAACTGATTCTTCAAATTTCTGGTGAAATGACCTAAACCATCATCACTAAATAAATAAGATACATTGGCAGGACAGATTCATATGCCAGTATATCCCCAACCTTTAGAGCAAACTTGTACTACATGGCAAAGACCACAGTGCCCTTGTTACCTTCAAGGTAACCCTAGATAACTGGATGGGCGGCAACAGATTCTTCCCTAGTCTAACTGTTTTTTCTCTTCTTGAGGCTGGAAGGAACTTTTGAATGTGATTAACTGGCTGGTCTTGTAATGGTCTATACACTGATTGCCTTGTAACTAAACTTAGATTAAACTGTTTAAGGTGTGAGTTTGCAAAGGCATGTTTAACACTATTAGTTAAGTAACCAGGTGTACCTGTCAGATCCCATGGAAGAAGTATTTTTATTCTTGGTTATCAGTTTCAATAAATAATCTAAACCTTTATGAACAGTGACTGAGATATACGAATATAATGTTCAGTATATAGTATAAGACACATATAGTTAAAATTGTAATGCTGATGAATATGAGAGTGGTAATGAAATAAAATGAGCTTGGGAAATTAAACTGTAAATAGCACCCGGGACTCTGGCCAAATTGTCTCTACCCTTCTACTTGACCTCTCTAAAGCCTTTGATACTATATCACATAGTCTGCTTCTAACCAAACTCTCCAAACTTAACCTATCTTCCTCTACTTTGAACTGGTTCTCTAGCTACCTATCTAATAGACATCAAGCAGTCAAATGGAAAAAGGCAACCTCCTCATTTCTTAACACCCCGACTGGTGTCCCCCAAGGCTCCATATTAGGTCCCCTCCTTTTCAATATATTTATAAATGATTTCCACAAAGCTATCCCTCTCTCCAATATCATCCAATATGCAGATGATTCGACCATTATCTGCACTGCCTCAACTATCCCTACTCTTATAAAGCTAACTCAGGATGCTTTTTCTACCATTGAACTATGGATGAAAACAAATCACCTAGCACTCAACCCCGCTAAAACCAAATTAATGATATTCACCCCCTCTAAACTCAACTCTCTCAATACAAACTCATTCTCTATTACTAGTGAGAATAACACTCCTCTGGAACTAGTGACAGAGACCAAATTACTTGGAATCCAAATTGATAACCAATTAAAATTCAACTCCCATCTACAACTAAATATTAAAAAAAAACATCAAAAACTAGGGATGCTCTATCGACAAAACCACTACCTTACAACTGCCACTAAAATCACTCTCTCTACTTCCTTTCTTATTCCCTCCCTTCTATATGGAGCTCCACTACTAACTAATCTACAAATCTCCCTGAAAAAACAACTTTCCTCCTGCTACAATAAAATCGCCAAGTTTGCTACCAACCAAAAGTCTTACACCCACCATTGCTCCTCTCTCCAACAACTAAAATGGCTAGAACTACCCCATCAGCTCACCTATACACAACTATCCCTTGCTCATAAACTTATTTTCAACCCCTCCCTCTGTCCCTCCCTCTCTTCTGTGTTTAAAATGCACACACCTGATAGAATATTAAGGTCCAACAACCAAAATCTATTAGAAGTGTACAAACCAACCCGTCCCCCTGGCAAATATCTTCTCTCACTTGGGTTAGCTCGCCTCTGGAACTCTCTACCTCCATCTATCCGTACCACCTCTAACCATTTTATGTTCAAAGAATCTCTTCATTCACACCTACTTTCCCAGTGGGAATGCTCTTGCTCCCACCCTACTTAACTACACTGAATATCCCCGTTTCCCCTTACTCCTGCTTACACCCTTGGTTTCTCTCTCTCATTATCCATAACTCCCACTTTCCTGTTATTACTATAGAATATGTAAGAATACTCTACACTCTGCCTCTCATATGTTGAACTCTCTTCATTCACATCTACTTTCCCAGTGGGAATGCTCTTGCTCCCACCCTACTTAACTACACTGAACATCCCCATTTCCTCTGACTCCTGCTTACACCCTTGATTTCTCTCTCTCATTATCCATAACTCCCACATTCCTGTTATTACTATAGAATATGTAAGAATACTCTACACTCTACCTCTCATATGTTGAACTCTCTTTATGAAATAACTTTAGTAGAATTTTGAATTTATGTATAATCCCTTCTAATCTGCCATCAGTTTTTAACAGTGTTAAATTAATTGTAATTGTTGTGCATTGCATTTGTATTTGTCTACTGTGATTTAATAATGTTGAAGTATGTCTAATACCTACTGTAATCTATATTGTCTGGAGCTTTTCTCCCCAGGACTCCATTGAAAACGGGTTCATTTTGGCCCAATGGACTATCCTGGTTAACCAACTGCAAATAAATAAATAAATAAATAAATAAATAAATAAATAAATAATTTTTGTCGGACAGTAAGTTTGTGTGTACAAAAATATGAATGTTACCAGTCTTCATTGTCTGAATTGAATGACTATTTGAATAAGGATGATTAATCAATTAACAAATGGATAAACAGAACAATGATGCCATGAAAAGTACACTCTGCTGGGCTCTTGGTACAGAATGGATAATTTCTTGCTTTAAATTTTATATGGCTACATATTGCTTTTTACTTTGTTTCTTCAGGTGAGACACCTATCTTTGTCCACTCCATTCTACTTTAAGTTATATGACTGTAGTTACCTCTACCACCTTTTTGTGAAAACAGAATGCTACTCAACATATTACTACATGTTGTGCAGACTCTTTATATTACTTATTGTGCACTGGAATTGTCATTTTTAGCAGTTATATTTGCCTATAACTGTGCCACTTCTGTTGCCCTTGCCTTTGAGGTCTGTGTGATAGTTGAAAATGGTCCTCAGACCAGATTCCTTACCCAATTAAAATTGAAATAAATAAATACATATAACAAATAAATAAATGTTTTTTCTTTTATTGTAGGCTTGCACTCACTCTAGGTGAAACATAAAAGAGGTTACGAGGAGATCTTTTGCATCTATGTCATTCCTAAAACCTAATGATGTCTTCTTCTTCTTTTGGCTTTTTTCTGCTTAGTTCATAGTTCATAGGTTAGTACTAGGCCAACTGCCCTTGCGAGACATTTTAAGCCTAGCCAATTATCCCCTGCGAGACTCAAACCCTGTACCTTCTGTTTGTAAGGCAAACATCTTAACCATTAGGCCACCCTCCCAACGGGTCGCCACAGCAGATCACCTGTCTGCTCATGATTGGCAATGAAGTTTTATGGTGTCAAGTTGCCAGCCCAGCACCCAACCTTTCACAGAAGGCACACACATGCACGCACTCACGCCTAGGTCCAATTTAGAGTGTCCAATCCACCTACAGCATGTCTTTGGAATGTGGGAGGAAACCGGAGCACCCGGAGGAAACCCACATGACCACAGGAAGGACATACAGACTCCGAACAGAAGGCACCCCAGCCAGGGATCAAACCGGAGAACCTCTTGCTGTGAGGTGGTAACGCTAACCGCTGCACCACCGCAGCTGTCCACCTTAAAACCTAATGAAGTACATTTACAAAAATGACAATACTTTCAGTATGCAATCTACATGTAACAGAAAATCAAAAGAACCATAATATATATATATATATATATATATATATATATATATATATATATATATATATATGTTACTTTGGCAGTTAAATCAGGGGACTAAAGCTCCAACTTGTTAATGAGCTGATTTCTGTGACAAGGTGCAGGGTTTGAATCTTGCTAGCTACAGACCCCCAAATTTGTTTCAAGATGCCCATTCTGCCTATTTGGAGCTCTTCAACTCTATTAAGATTCAGCCCTTTACCCTGATCCTGGGTGACTTTAACTACCCAAACATAGATTGGAAGAACTACTCATGCCAGAACACAAATGCCCAGAGATTCCTTGATTTTATCAAGGAAACACCTTGAAACAGCTAGTCGATACCCCTAGAAGAGGTGATAATATCTTGAACTTGGTATTAACCAACATGAGCAACCACTGCAGCATCCCTGCAGTATCATCCTCCCTAGTAAGATCCGACCATAAAGCGGTCATGTTCAAATTCACCATCTCTCCCAACCCCCCTCTAGCTAAGGTCAAACAAAAAACTTCTCCAAAGCTGATTACAGCCTCCTCAGGGATGGTAGAAGCAGCTTCATCACCCCTTTCCCATTCTGTAGGAACTGGCAACAATGTCCAAATCTATTCCAAAGTACTATATCAGCATTTATATAGATGCAGGGAATCAGGAATAACTGACAGGACCACACCATCCTCCGCAAGGAAGACTAACCCTGTTTGGTGGACATCTGCAATAAATTCTATAACAAAAGGAAAAAATTGCTGTCCAGGACCAAGAACATGTAGGTGCCTAATTGGAAGCAATCTCTCCTTAGCCTGAACAAGCAAATAAGAGCACTAGTGAAATCCTCCAAAGCAAAATTCAAGTTCACATTGGCCACATCTGCTAGAGACAATCATAAGGCCTTCTTCACATATGTCAGAAATCATAAATGAAGCACCCAGATCTGCTCAGAAGTGGTGGTCAAAGACACCACATGCACAAATGACATAGATATAGCCAGCCTGCTGCCTGACAAATTCACTGAAATTTTCACCCCTCTATCCCCACATCAGTAAATCAGGATATCCCCAGTACCTACCCCCTTCCCCTTATATTTAGGGAATAGGTCATCGCTGCCCTCTCAAAGGCAAAAAATGCAGCCTCCATGGGACCCAATAACATCAAGGGCTGCATCTTACATGAACTCAGACAGGAAATTGCAGCACCATTAGGTGCCCTAATCAGCCAAAGCCTGAATACTGGCTTCATCCCAGCTGAGTGGAGGACAGCCACTGTCATCCCTCTGCACAAGGATGGAGTGCCCACCGATCCGGGAAATTATAGACCCATCAGCCGACCTAGCCTGATCTGCAAGGCCGTGGAACAGATTATCATGGACCTCATTAACAAGAACATTGGCAACCTCCAAACACTTGATCCCACACAGTCTGGCTTCATCAAGGGGAGGTCATGTCAGTTAAATCTGGTCGACTTCTTTGAGACAGTCACCAAAGCCATGGACAAGAGAAAGACAGTGTTCACCACCTACTTTGACCTGGCCAAAGCCTTCAACACTATTCCCCCACTTAGACATAATAGATAAACTCTCTCAACTAGGCATCAATCCGTATGTTACCAGATGGGTAGCAAACTGGATCACTGATAGAACCCTCCTAGTCAAAATAGGGGAAGCCACCTCCAGCAGTAGACCCATAATGAGTGGCGTACCCCAGGGATTAGTCTTGGGGTCTTGTTATTTGAGATATACTTTTCTGAGGTGCAGGCCAAAACCAGTAGGCTATGGCTGACCAAGGTTGCAGATGACTGCAAGCCAGGCACTGTCACCATTTCCCCTAGTGATGTGGACATCCTCTAAGAAGGTCTCACTTAAACAAATGACTGGTGCCAGAATCATGGCCTCAAGCTGAATACCAAAAAATGCACATATATATATATATATATATATATATATATATATATATATATATATATATATATATATACACATACACATATATAGATATTATTGTTTAACATCACATTTGTAACTACTTGCAGCAGTATACTCAGAATTTACTATTTTACTAGAAGATAACTGCAAAATATTGCTTTTAAAATGTAAATTTGTAAGATCTGTCAGCTTTATGTTTACAGATGATAATAGTTATAACCTACCATTTAACATGACAAATCTCTCATACTAAATTTTTGCAGCCTAGTCAAAAAGGCCATTAATCATTATCACTATGATCAAATTGCTGATTAGTCCCAATACTTGTTAAAGTGCTTAGTCCCAATACTTGTTACATTGCTGATTAGTCCCAATACTTGTTGAAGTGCTGATTGATTAGTCCAAATGCTTGTTAAAGTGCTGATTAGTCCCAATACTTGTTAAATTGCTGATTAGTCCCAGTACTTGTTAAAGTTTGCATGCCATTAAAATACTGTACTTTCTGAACACCACCTTACATTGCACATTTGGGTTGGGAGTCTATATAATGGTTAAGATATTTATCTCACAGTAATAAGGTCCAAAGTTTGATTCTTACACTTGAAAGGGAAATTAGCTAGGCTTAAAATGGCCCAAAGGGGCAGCTAGCTTAGTTCTTATGGGGTGGTGGTGTGATGGTTAAGGTCTTTACCTTTCAGATACGAGGTAGAGAGCTTGATTCTGACCTCTGTTTATTGGCTAGACTTTTTTTTATTTTGTATGCTGATATCCTAGTATTTACCTATAACCTAAAGTGGATAATGTAATCCATAGCTACAGTAGAGAGTCGATTATCTGAATGTTGATTATCCGAAATGTCAATTATCCGAACCCAGTCTTCCAAAGTTTTTGGGTAGTAAAAATCATAAAATCTGAATATGTAAATGTTATACGTATTAACTTGTGCATGTTTTTTGAACTTGTAGCCTGCTTGTGTGTGAAAAATTTACTTTATTATCCACTGGAATTGCTGAATGGTTGAAAAGTGCGTTCCCTGAGTGCAGAAAAAACAAGATTTTAGTTCAATGCATGTTTGATGATCCAAACAGTTTGATTATCTGAACTACCCTTGGTCCCAATTAGTTCAGATAATCGACTATACTCTATTAAAATCACATCTTAAGAACCAGAGACTGAGCCAAAAATATTCAGGAGCGAAGAATCTGCATGAAGAATTTTTTAAACATATTTATATGATTCAGCTATAAATCTTACTGATGAAGATGATTTATACTATCATATGATTTCTGAAGAGAGAGGTATGTAACCATAATGACTGACATTACTTTTTGACTGCATTCATTAATGTTTTGTCTCAAAATTACACATTTTTTAGACTAGAAACAAGAAAGTTCTGAGACATGGCACTACAAAATCAAGGACAGTTGAGTTGTACATGTCTATAATATTAAACCATTGTCCAGTCTTCTATATGATCATCCTGAGATGATGCTAAATTATTTCATAGCTGTCAGAGTTTATCACTATGAACATTAAAAGAGTATACTAATTGTTAATTTTAGTGATGATGTTTTGAGTAAACTTTGGTAATCAGCATATTAGCAGTGGAATAAACAATTTGCAGTTTGAACTCTGATTTCTCTTTAGATATTTACTCATGATATTAGTGAGGTTGTTGAGTGTTCCTTTGACTATAGCTGGTGTTACCATAATTATGTCACTCTGTGAAGGGAGTGGGGATCACTGTGGGTGAGAACCTAGCATTAAATGCCCTGGAAGTTAATGCAGGGTGTGATGGTACTGATAATAGTGTCTCAGCCCCTCACACATACAAGGAGATAAAATAAAAAAGTGAAGATAAGAGAAAGCGAAGTGTTACGCCCACGAGAGGTCTACATCTGTCAGGAACAGAATGGGAGATGCCAAGCACCAGAGTGGAGAAACTATGAAGGTGACAAAGATCTTGGATGATGAGGGATTTAGCCAGCTTATATGATACTATACTAGAAAGATCTGAGTTCTGCAGATGGTGGCACTGCAACATTGATGGTGGCACTGCATGGTTTAGAATGGAGATGAGGAAAAACGAAAGAACAAAAAATGATGGTGAAGGTGAAGGTGGATTATGATGAGTTCATGGAGTGGACCAAAGAAGAGGTGATAGACTAGAGGCCACCTAAAGAGAACAGAGGCCAAGGATGACACACCTAGGACAACGGAGAAGAGTTTGAGGAGCAGGTAAAAAAATAAAGAAGGAAAAAGGCTATGCAGAAATTAATTCTGTTTACTGGAGATGGCATTAGAGCAGAAAAAAAGAGGACATAAATGTGGGACAAGATGGTGGTGGAGGTGAAGAAGGCACAGTATAGGGAGACAACAGATGCAGGAGATCAAAATATGTGAGGGTAGCAATGGCATAAGTCATACAGAATTCACAGACGCTGGAAAAGGGAAGAAAATCTTTTGGAGGATTCTGTAGAAAGGAAAAAGAAAAAGATAAACCTGCCCAGGCTAAACAATGATTGAAGGGAGATCAAATATGAAAATATTGAAAGAACTGAATGAACGTTTCAGTTTGGTTATCACAAAGGAAAAAGAAGGAATGTGCTGTATTGAGAGGGAACAAGGGCAGAATATGGGATGCAATGGATGAACTCCAGCACAGTGACACAACAGGCTACCTTAGGATGTGACAATGCACAGGAAATTTCTTAAAGAATCTGGCCAGTATGCTGTGAATTTCCTGATGGAATTATTTGACAGATCACTGGCCCATGCAGTAGTATTTTAGAACTGCAAAGCAGCATGGGTTAAAAATAAGTACTGGGTGCTGGGGGAAGGGAGCAGAAAAACTACGGAGAACTATGTGTCTGTTACTTTAACAGCTATGGCTCAGCAAATCATGCAGACAGTCCTAAAGGGTAGGTTGATATCTTTCTTAGAGGATGGGAATCTTCAGGACAGTAAAGAGCAGCTAGGTAAGAGTTTCTATGTCAGCAGAAAGATGGTAAAATAATTTGGTACAGACTAATGCAAAGTACTAATTTTGATTATCAGTATTGGTACAGACTAACGCAAAGTACTAAACTTAATTATCAATAAACCTAATGTGAAGTATTAAGTGGTGGGATGAGATTGTGCACAAAAAACAGATCATAGATCTCAAGAGTATTTGGCCCATGGCATACCTGGACTAGACTACCTGCAGCTGCCCAAGCACTCTTTGCGTAAGTGGTCTCTCCAGACAAAGTTGTAATGCAGCCACACTTCAGTATCCTGGTCATAATGACTACTGCTGGCAGTTATGAAGGCCGTACAAAAAGACAGACATCAGCCTGAGAGGAGTTGTACTCAGAAGAAAAGCCATGGAAGGTTATGCGAATGCGTGGTAAATTAGTGTGCCACGAAATTAGAGAAGCTAGTACCACTGTCAGTACAGACCACAAAATGCAGTGAAGATGGTATGGTGCAAAAAGTCATGTCAAGAAGGTATGAGAATGAAGGACTAGGAGGGCTGCAAGCAAGTAAGTGCGAATATGAAGTACTGCGATGGTTGGAATTGAGGAGGTGTGAACATGAAGGACTGGGAGGGTTGGAAGTGAGGAGGTGTGAACATGAAGGACTGGGAGGGTTGGAAGTGAGGAGGTGTGAACATGAAGGACTGTGAGTGTTAGAAGCGGGGAGGTGTGAACATGAAGGACTGGGGGGGGTTGGAAGTGAGGAGGTGTGAGCATGAAGGACTGGGAGGGTTGGACGTGAGGAGGTGTGAACATGAAGGGCTGGGAGGGTTGGACGTGAGGAGGTGTGAACATGCAGGACTGGGAGGGTTGGACGTGAGGAGGTGTGAACATGAAGGACTGGGATGGGTGGAAGTGAGGAGGTGTGAGGATGAAGGACTGGGAGGGTTGGAAGTGAGGAGGTGTGAACATGAAGGACTGGGAGGGTTGGAAGTGAGGAGGTGTGAACATGCAGGACTGGGAGGGTTAGAAGCGAGGAGGTGTGACCATGAAGGACTGTAAGGGCTGGATGTGAGGAGGTGTGAGCATGAAGCACAGACAATAGACTGGGAGGCTTGGCTTTTCCTTTGATTTAGAGAAATGCTGCTAGAATGAAGTTGGTAGAGATGGAATTCAAGGATGGATCAAGAGGGGCAGAACACATGGAGAAGAGGTAAGGGGGTAAGATAGGAAACAGAAGGAAGCAGAGTGTTAACTATACTTAAAGGGCAGACTAGATATGCTGCTTACCTCCTCCTGCCATATTACAAATGCAGTGTAGTATTCTGTTAAATGAAGGAAAAGTTTATATTATTAGTTTTTAAATAGGATAAGTTGAACTTAATGTCCATGTTTAATTTTTACTTAGTAATTTATACCAGTAGAAATATTCTGTTCCTTTCAAATTCCTCAGTGCTTTAGTTGCCTAAACTGTGATTTTTTTTGTTGCCTTTTTTTCCCATTTCTTCTTCTGAGATGTATGGACTATAGTTAGTGGATAACACAGGAGGAACAAAGATGATTTTTTTGTCACAAAAGAACAGTTTGCACAAAATCTGCAAGATTCATTTCATTAAACTGTTGTAGCACAGTGCAGTGTTGGTGGTAGTTTTACAGATAAATTATATTGCCCTTATATGTACAACACACACACACACACACACACACACACACACACACACACTACTTACAAGGCTGTTTAGGTACAACTACCATTTTGCTATGCAATTATAAGGCAACTGAATTCATGATCCTCAGATCTTAGGACTGCAGAGGGGGTATCTGCTGAAATTCTGAGGACAGTAATTATGATCAATGAAACAGTGCAACTGAAAAAACGAAATATGAAAACTGAAATCAGTCAATCATAAATGCAAAACACATAACACAAAGGTTACACTTCAGTGTCCTAACTGCAGTCAGTTCAACAAAGATCTTGTGGTTGTTGAAAAAACAGTCTGAATCATTAATAAAAAATAGATACATTTTTATTGCACTATTATCCGATAAAATCCAAGTAACTACAAACTGGTCTAGCACTTTCATCCCTCAGTTTGAGACTTCTTCAGAACCATCTTTCAAACCCATTATATACTCCTTTCAATTAAACAATTACTTACATAACCTTGAATTTCTTAAAAACAAAGTATTTATGATGTATAAAATATTAAAACGACTAAAAACCTTAAAAACGTTCAAAACTTATTATACCCCTTTACCATTCCTGAAAAAAAAATCTGTATACCTTTTATAACTTCTACACTAAACAAAATAAAGTAAAGTATAATTTTGATAAGGTAATGTAACACAATAATAATTACCCAAAATAGTTGCAACCAATTTCTCAGTAGTATATAGACAACCTTTTCCAAAAAATTATAATACTTAAAAATGTAAATTCTTTATAATTGTTATGCTTTCAGTTTGGGAATTGGGATAATAGATAAACTCTCATTAAGTCCTGGTAAGGTTGTGGCATTGAGTTTCATTTGCCAAAATAATTTTCTCCTTTCTATATCAAGCTCCCACCAACACCATTTTGGGTTCCTTGGTATAATATCTAAAATTCCAAATTTAAATCTAGTGAAGCCTTGACAATTTTGGGAGTGATTAAAATAATGCGTTATTAACATTACCCTTTGAAATAGCATACATTCACATTGCTGACATATAGCTATATAAACTAACCCCCTCATATTACAATTGCCTTCTCTAAGGTTAATCCTCATACCTGTATTATTCAGGTCCACCCCTGTTTTTACTAGTATGTATTTACATTGTTTACACATGCCACATCTGGTTGTACCCTCATTACTAGATTTTTTAAAATATTCTGGACTGTTAATTTTAAATTCATCCCCATCTTATACACAAAGTGGGGAGCTGTTCTGAGAATGTCAAAAATCTTGGGGTTACTTTTAAAAATTACCCAATTCTTAATAACAATATCTTTAATATTGTTTGCACCACTCCCATAAGGAAGCACAATACTAGTCATATGGTTAATGTTATCTGTCATAGACTTCATCTGAAGTTCTACTTGAGTGTTTCCTAGGATTGGTTAAAATCTTATCCCCTATCCTTCTAGTACTTCTTCACTAATTTTGAAAAGATCTGGGAGTAATCTCTTTTTTGAAAGAAACCCCCCAATTCTATTTATAAAATTTTCCAGGTTGGAACACGTACTAGCTGCTCAAAGTACTTGACCTTTGAAAATATTATTTTTAGTAAGTTTGGGGTGACAGCTATGGTAGTCCAAATAACTATTTGAAAACGTTGATTTCCTGAAAATTTTGGAGGCAAAACCTTTCCCTTCTGGATTTTTGTATATAGTCACATCTAAATAATGTATACTATTGTCTGTGTGAGTATATGTGAATTTAAAATACAGAGAAATATTATTAATAAATTCCACAAATTTATCTTTTTCTACTTTAACTTTCCAAAGAATAAAGATGTCGTCCAGGAAACGGAGATATGTCACCCAATGATCTTTGCATTCAGATGTAAAGACATGTCTCCTTTCCCATCACCACATAACTAAATTCACGTAAATGGGGGCACAGCTAGCCCCCATTGCTATCCCTTTAATTTGTCTGAAGTATTCAACTTCAAAATGAATAAAATTATTGTACAAAATTATTTCCAAAACTTGCATAATAAAGTTCTTTAAAGTGTTATTTAAACTTACCAATTCATTAAGAACTTCATAAAACAATTCAAGTCCTTCTTGATGGCAATGGAAGTAAATAGATCCACCACATCTATGGCAGAAAAACTTACTTTTTCACTAAACCATTCTTGTTAAATTTTAGAAAGGAAGCCCCAGGAATCCTTTAAGAGGTAATCAATCTGTACAAGGGTATTTTTCACCACTCTATCTAGAAACATGCCTAATGAATATGTGATAATGTTGTGTACTGCTATTATCAGTCTATATGGAGGATCAAAAATATTTTTGTGAACTTTAGGGATACCAAACTCTGTGGGGATGAGAGGATGTTTGTTGATTAAAAACTTAAAAATATTTTCTACAATAACACCTTGATATAGGGCATCTTCCAAAAATAATTGAATCTTCTTGTTTGCTATTGTAATTTCATTTCTTGAAACTACCTGATATTTAGTTTCATCATGTAATAAATTCAAGATATGCCCATTGTAATCCATTCTATCAACCAACACAATTCCACCCCCTTGTCTGGTTTCATGATTCTCAAATTGTGATTCATTCTGAGTTTTTTTTTCACTAATTTGTGTTCTTCTTAAGTTAAATTATAATACTTTTTTTCTGTTTTTTAACCATTGTATATATTTCTGATGAACATATCTTATCAAACGTAGCTATGGTAGGATGTAAAGGTGGATTTAAAATACTTTTCTTTTTAAAAGTTCCTGTCCTTACTTCCATGCCATAAATTCCTCCTTCTCTTTGTTCTTTAAAAAATACTTGAACATTTAGTTTCCTACTAAATATTTTGAATTCAGTGAGAACATTTACTACATCAATTTTGGGAGAAGGAATGCATTTTTTAAATAGGTTCATAGGTTCATAGGTAGGTACTAGGCTATCAGCCCTAGGGCCTATACAAGCCCAGCCAAAAAGGTACCCTGGCTTTTGCCACCCAAGAAAATTATTTTCCTGTGCCACTGTCGAGCAGAGCCACAGAAGTGATCCTCGGGGTAAATTTCCTATTTCCCATCCAGTCATCAAGATTTTTCTTGAAGAGTGCTAATGAGGAGCTTTGTTTGATATAGATAGGTAGTTTATTCCAGAGTATGGGAAATCTCTGGGACAGGAATCTATCCCTCCGGCATGTTCTGTTTATTGTGGTGACAAGGTTTAGGTCCCTAGAGCGTGTAGCTCGGAGGGATTGGGATTTCTTTAAGTGGAGCATGTCCAACAGCTCTGTGTTTGACATAGCTTTGTATGTTAGGCAGAGATCACCTCTGAGTAGGCGGTATGCGACAGAGTAAAGCTGGAATTTTTTGAGACGGTCTGCGTAGGGCATCTGTTTGAGGCTGGTAATCCTCTTTGTGAAGTATTTCTGCGGCCTTTCCAGTTGTTGTAGATGTCTTGTGAGGTACATACCAAAAGGGGCATTGTACTCTATAATGGGTCTAATGAGTGATGAGTAGAGAGGATCAATGACCTCTTTTTATCTGGATGAGAAACCTTTTGTGATGAGGTGTGCCATGTACAAGGATTTCCTGACTACTATGGAGATGTAATTATCAAAGGAAAGGCTACTCTCCACCAGTGTCCCAAGGTCTCTTATCACACTTATGGTGTTATGTATACTACTGCTTATGTTGTAGTTCATGGGTACAGAGTTTTTACCAAAGGGGATGACAATGCACTTTTTGGCACTGAGCTTGAGGTCATGGCTTTGACACCAGGCATCTGTCTCAGTGAGGCCCTTTTGTAGGATGTCCACATCATTAGGAGTTTTGATTATGGCTCCAAGTTTGCAGTCATCTGTGAACTTTGTTAGCCAAAGACCTTCTGTGTAAGCCTGTACTTCAGAGAAGTAGATACCAAACAGGAGAGAACCCAGGACTGAACCCTGTGGTACTCCACTTGTCACTGGTTTGAAGTCGGATTTGGAGTCTGCTACTAAATAAAGAAAAAAATGGAAATAATTTATCTTAGTCTCTGTGTAATTATAAATAATAAACCCCTGAAAGGACAACATTTTTCCATCAAAAGCTTCTAAAATCTTTGGTTCACTATATTTCAACTTTGAATTTAAGGAATCATCCTGTGACTCATCTAATAATAGTTCACATTGTTGTTCCTGTAATTCCTCCCTGATTGACCTCTCCTTGGGCATGGAATACCCCTCAGACTGAAGGCCTAATATAAAAAAAAAATCTCTCTATCTGTTTCTATTTTCAATTCTCTCAGAATGTCTAAGGGGTGGATAGTTACTGTCATATTCATTATTATCCTCCCTTGTCTGTTCTGTATAAGTCGGGTTAACATTCATGTGTGGCTAACCTTGGGGTGTTACATTCCTAACCCTAACTCCTTGTACTGTAATGTTACAAAGGATAGGCTAAATGCTGATTATAGTCTCTTAAATCTCTTAGAAACTTTATTTTCTAAATTCATCTTCACTTGCTTATCCATTCTAGAAAAAATACTTTTGTATCTATTCATATTCGGTTCCAACAAAAGATGTTCAGTGATATCCCTGTTAACACTTTAAGGTCATTTAACAATTCATTGATCCTAACATTGTTCAACTTGATTATAAAATGCATAAGTTCTATCCCGTGCCAGCCAAACATGACTGTAAGCTCCACAAGTTCTGCCTGTTCCATTTTCAAACCATTCAGAAACGGAAACATTCTAAGTCCTTTGAGAACTCTCTTCACTCTAACACTTTCAGCTAGAAATAAATTATCACACTACAAACTGCATACCTTAGTTTAGTTTCAGAATTGTTAAGCATGCTGTTCCACTTCCTGAAAGGTCGCTGTTGTGAAATGAATGAATGAATGGTTGATAGAGTGGATTACAATGGGCACATCTTGAATTTATTACATGATGAAAATAAATATCAGGTAGTTTCAAGAAATGAAATTACAATAACAAACAAGAAGATTCAATTATTTTTGGAAGATGCTCTATATCAAGGTGTTATTGTAGAAGATATTTTACATTTTTAATCAATGAACATCCTGTCATCCCCACAGTGTTTGGTATCCCTAAAGTTCGCAAAAATATTTTTATTCTCCATATAGACTGATAGTAGCAGCACACAACAGTATCATATATTCATAGGTTCATATGTTTATAGGTGTGTACTAGGCTAATGGTCATGGAGCCTTTACAAGCCTAGCCCCCCAAAAAATTGCCCAGGCACTATGCCACCCGATGTTAGTTCACAGTGCCCCTATCCAGTACGGCAACTGGAGTGATCCCTGGGGTGAACTTTCTGTTACCCATCCACTCGTCAAGATTTCTGTTGAAGAGGGATAGCAAGGTGCTCTGCTTGACATGAATGGGAATCTTATTCCAGAGTATGGGCAGTCTTTGGGAGATGAACCTGTCCCTTTAGCATATTCTGTTAATTGTGGTAATGAGGTTTGTGATCTCTGAAGCGTGTGGCATGGGGGATTGGGATTTCTTTAGGTGTAGCATTTCAAGTAGGGCTGGGTCAGAAATGGCTTTGTAAGTCAAGCAGAGATCACCTCTAACTAGACGATAAGAGGCTGAGAACAGCAGAGGTTTCTTGAATCTGTCCATGTAGGACATGTGTTTAAGGCCTAGGATCCTTTTTGTGAGGCACTTTTGTGGCCTCTCCAGCTGTTGTAAGTGTCTGGTCAGGTACATGCCAAATGGGGCATTATAGTCGATGATTGGTCTGATGAGGGATGAGTAGAGAGGGCTGATGACCTCTTTCTTCCTGGATGCGAAACATTTGGTTATAAGATGTGCCACGTAGAAGGACATTCTGACCACAATGACAATGTGGTGGTCGAAGGTGAGGTAGCTGTCGACCTGGGTATCCAGATCTCTTATGGCCCCTTCAGTGTTCGGTAGGCTCCCATCAACATGGTAATTCATGGGAACTGAGTTTTTTCCAAAGGAGATGATAACGCATTTTTTGGTGTTAAGCTTCAGGCTATGGTTCTGACACTGGTCACTGGTGGCAGAGAGGCCCTTTTGTAGGATGTCTGCATCACTTGGGGAGTTGATAATGACTCCTAGCTTGCAGTCATCAGCGAACTTGGTCAGCAAGTGTCCTCCTGTGTTGGCCTGGACTTCTGAGAAGTAGATGCCAAACAGGAGAGTGCTCAGGACCATGGGACTCCACTCATGACTAGTCAACAGTCTGACTTGGAATCCACAACTTTCACTCTGTGGGTCCTGTATGTGAGCCAATTTGCAGCCCACCTAGTGATGTAAGGATTGATGCCTAGTTTGGTGAGTTTATCAATGATACTTGAGTGGGGAATGGTATCAAAGGCCTTGGCCAGTTCGAGGTAGGCTGTATGCATTGCCTTACCCTCATCCACACCAATGGTAACTGCCTCGAAGAAGTAAAACAGGTTCAGCAGGCAGGATCTCCCCTTGACAAAGCCAAACTGTGTGGAGTCAAGAGTTTGGAGATTGCCTATATCTTTATTAAGCAGGTCCATGATGATGACATGCTCTATAGCTTTGCATGCCAGACTCGTCAGACTAATGGGGTGATAGTTCCCAGTGTCTGCAGTTGCTCCCCCTTTATGGAGCGGGATGACTGTAGCAGTGCGCTTCCTTTTTTTGAAGGAGCGCGTCTTAGTTCTAGTTGGTATGGCAAGGTCCATGCATTTGTGTACGTGCTCATAGAGTGCACTGGTGTATGATTCGGCAGTCATGCAGATGTTTTCCATTGGTATAAATGCCGAGAAGTTAGCCTCCTCTGTTTTTAGGAGTCCAAAGTCAGCTTTAGATAAGTTTTTTAGTGTGGTCACCTTAATGAGGGTTGTAAATGAGATGGAGATTTCCATGGTGATCAGTTTGTGGTCTTTTTGAACCAGGGAGGAATTGACTATAGGTGTGGAGCAACTGTCTCCCACATTGGTGATAAGCAGGCTGAGGATGTTGCTTCCTCTAATGGGGGTCAGTATGAGCTGGTCCAGGGCACTGGAATTGATAAATTCCAGAAAGTGTTGGGCCTGTACATTGGTATTTGAATAGTTTTTCCAGTTGATGTAAGGGTAGTTGAATTCACCCAGTATGACAGTATTGGACTGGACCTTGATAGATTCCAGGGTGCTTAGGAACTTGGAGTGAGAGTCTAGGAACATGTTTGGGGTTCTGCAGCAGGCTATGACTTGTATTGCCATCTTACCAAGTGTTAGTTGTACCTGAAGTATCTCAGATGCATTATGCTGGGCTACCAGTCTAGAGGTGTGTGTATCCTTTAAGAATATGGAGACACCACCACCTTTGGAGCTTCTGGCCATATTCTGGGGCCGAAAGGTATGGAATGAATTGTAGCCTGGGTGCTCAGGGGTGCTTGCTGCCTCTTTAAACCAGGTCTCCATTACAGCACAGATGTCAACATTCTCGATTTTGAGGAGAGCTTCGAGCGAGTGCATCTTGAGATTTAGACTTCTAGCATTGATCAGCATGACAATGATTGTATTTGTTTGTAGCTGTTATGGTGGAATTTTGTTCTTTGGAACACTGCCTAAAAAAGGTACTATAGTGGTGGCAAGAGCCTTAGCCTGTACCCGGAATCCCAGGGGTGACAGATGCAGGCTGTCTTTGGCAAACCATCAAGGTCTGTTGATCATGTTGTCCCAGGCAGACAGATACTGGATCCCCTTAGAATGATACCAGAAACTTAACCAATTGTTGAAGTCAGTCATTTTCTGCTCATACATGGTATCATTCTGGGTGACGGTAGAATACTGCTCTAGGCTAGGGTCATACCTGCCTGGGCCACATAATCCAAGAGTTCCATCACATCTCTTTTTATGTAGCCCAGGGAGGTATGTCTCAGGTCATTCACACCCACATGGACAATGACTGAGTCATATTTGTACTCATTGTGGAGTGACCTGAGTGCATGTATTATGTGGCAGATCCTGGCACCTGATTCTTGTAGTCTGCAGGATGCCAAAACTGGATCCGTGGAGCTTAAACAAACAATAACCCACACAAACACGGGTTTTTAAACCAGAAAGTTGAAAGGGATGGTAAAACTGCCCAAGCGGCAAATAAACTACAATTTTTGGACCAGAAACCACTCCTCTTGTGATAGATAGGCTACCTAGTACTTACCACTCCCACTGATAAGGTAGAAGGCTTCCCTCCAACACAGAAAGGTCTGGGGGTTCAGAAACATGCAAAACAGTCCTGGATACAGCATATCTGTATCTGGACTAGACTAGTTACAGGAAAGGCGGGAAACAAGAAACAAGCTTAGAACTTTTTTTTTTGAAGAAAAGCAGTTAAAACAGTAGCAAACATATTTAAATTCAGTACAAGCTAGCACACTTGAGTGTGTAGTAATATTAAGGCAAATACAGTTTAAATAAATGTAGATAAATTAAAAATAACAAAAAAACAAGCCCAGCGAGCAGTAAATTATGAAAAAATTAAAATGGAGGCACTTAGAGAATCTCTTTATCCTTGCTGTTGTTCTTGTAGACTCCAGGATGCCAAAACTGGATCTGCAGAGCTTAAACAAGCTCAAATTCACACAAACATGGGCTTTTAATAAAGAAGGTTGAAAGGGATGGAAATACTGCCCAAGTGGCCAATAAACTACAATTTCTGGGCCAGAGACCACTCTTCTTATGATAGATAGGCTACCTAGTACTTACCATTCTCACTGATAAGCTAGAAGGCTTCCCTTCAATACAGAAAGACCTGTGAGGCTCAGAAACCTACAAAACAGTCCTGGATACAGCAAGTCTGTATCTGGACTAGAATAATTACAGGAAAGGCAGGAAACAAGCTTAGAACTTTTTTTTTTTTTTTGCAGAAAATCAGTTAAAACAGTAGCAAAAAACATTTTAAATGCAGTATAAAATAGCACACTTGAGTGTGGCAATATTAAAACAAATGCAGTTTAAATAAATGCAGATAAATTAAAAACGACAAAAAAAAAAAAAAAACATTTGCAGAGAACAGTAAATTATGAAAAATCAAAATGGAGGCACATAGAGAATCTATTTCTCCTTCCTGTTGCTCTTGTAATCTACAGGATCCCAAAACTGGATCCATGGAGCTTAAACAAGTGCAAACCTATGCAAACTTTGGCTTTTAAACCAGAAAGTTGAAAGGGATGGAAAAGCTGCCCAAATGACAAATAAACTACAATTTCTGGACCAGAAACCACTCCTCTTGTGGTAGATAGGCTACCTATTGCTTACCACTCCCACTGATAAGCTAGAAGGCTTCCCTCTAACACAGAAAGATCTGGGGTCTCAGAAACTTACAAAACAGTCCTGGATATAGAAATCTGTATCTGGACTAGACTAGTTACAGGAAAGGTGGGAAACAATCTTAGAACTTTTTTTTGTTTGTTTTTTTTTTTTGCAGAAAAGCAGTTAAAAACAGTAGCAAAAACATTTTAAATACAGTACAAGCTAGCACACTTGAGTGTGTAGCAATATTAAGGCAAATATGGTTTAAATAAATGCAGATAAATTAAAAACGACAAAAAACAAGTGCAGAAAGCAGTAAATTATGAAAAAATCAAAATGGAGGCACTTAGAGTATCTCTTTATCCTTCCTGTTGCTCTTGTAGTCTCCAGGATGCCAAAACTGGATCCACGGAGCTTAAACAAGCTCAAATTCACACAAACACTGGCTTTTAAAAAAGAAGGTTGAAAGAGATGGAAAAACTGCCCAAGTGGCCAATAAACTACAATTTCTGGGCCAGAAACCACTCCTCTTATGATAGGCTGCCTAGTGCTTACCACTCCCACTGATAAGCTAGAAGGCTTCCCTCCAACACAGAAAGGTCTGGGGAGCTCAGAAACTTACAAAACAGTCCTGGATACAGGAAGTCTGTATCTGGACTAGACTAGTTACAGGAAAGGTGAGAAACAAACTTAGAACTTTTTTGTTTGTTTGTTTGTTTTTTGCAGAAAAGCAGTTAAAACAGTAGCAAAAACTCTTTAAATGCAATACAAGCTAGTACACTTGAGTGTGTAGCAATATTAAGACAAATACAGTTTAAATAAATGCAGATAATTTAATAATGACAAAAAAATGCAGAGAGCAGTAAATTATGAAAAACTCAAAATGGAGGCAGAGTATCTCTTTCTCCTTCATGTTGCTCTTGTAGTCTGCAGGACACCAAAACTGGAGCCATGGAGCTTAAAATAACACTTAAAATTTAAGCATACTAAAAACAGCAGTAATAAATGCAGCAGAGAAGATGCAATTGAACACTTTAGAGAACAAATAGTAGAAAAAACATGGTGAAGTAATAGCGTTGGAGGAGGAAACAAATAATGTAAAAGCAGCAATCAGCTGAATAAACTTTTTAAGTAAAGTGGAAAGGGAGAAAGGAGGAACAAAAGGTAATTCAAGGTTAAGAAACTAAAGGGCTTCGCCTTCTCAAATGTTCTCTCTGTATTAGGTAGAAACAGCTAATGACACTAGACTGGGAGGAGTGTCCAGATCAAATTTACAATAGGGGTGGGAACTGCAAATGTTTATCACAGCAGAAAAACAGCAGTGAGACCCTAAATGAAAGTTTTAAACAGATAAAGGAGCAAGGAGACTCTAGAGAATATGTTTAACTGCAAACAAATATGTTATATGATACACTCCTTGGCAGGAAATCAGAACAAACAGATTCTTAACAAATGGAGAAAATTTCCAGTTAATACCTTTCATACAGTGAAACTAGCTAAAAAGCTTTACAAACAGTGTGACAGTAACTAGCTAAAAAAGCTTTAAAAACAGTGTGACAGTAACAAGCGTGATTTAACAGGCCCTGGGCAGACAGTTTTAGTACAACTATGCATATTAGTTTATAGCAAAAAAAAAATACAGTAAAGAGTATGCAGCAGACAATAAAAAAATTGATAGAAATGGCTAGAATAACCAATAACTAGTAAAAATAAGCAAAAAAAAAAAAAAGGATGCTTATTGTTATATATCATAGATCAGAGTTGTAGTCAGTGCCCCTCCTCCGTTCAGCTCACTAGGAGTATTTATAGATAAAGAGGTGAAAAATGCTCTAATACTGATTGATTACCTCTTAAAGGATTCATGGGATTTTCTTTCTAAAATTGAACAGAATGGTTTAATGAAAAAAGTTTTTCTACCATAAATGTGGATTTATTTACTTCTATCCCCCATCAAGAAGGGCTTGAATTGTTTTATGAAGCTCTTAATGAATTGACAAGTTTAAATAACACTTTAAAGAACTTTATTATGCAAGTTTTGGAAATAATTTTGCACAACAATTTTATTATTTTTTTTTCTTTTTTTATTGATAATTTGTCAAATATTACATGAAATCAAAAATGAAAATGATATATATACAATTGTAAAACCTATAAACTTTAAAAACATTATATAACTATATACATTGGTGTCTGTTAAGAAGAAAGCCATAAATAAGTTTAAGGTGTAACCTGAAAAATGATATATAAGTTCATATATCTTTGTCCATTTTCTCAATTATTTCTAATATTTTCATCCAAGAGTTGTATAAAGTTGTAAGTCTGGTAGTTCTGTTCTTCAGAGTAGATATTTCCATTTGTCCAACTGTTCTAACTAAATTTTTAAATTCATTAAATGTAGGAGGAGTCTCACTTTTCCAGTGAATGGTGATGATTTTGCGAGCTGCTGCCATTAAAGTCCATAAGATTTGAAAATCTTTTTTGGCACACAATCCAGAACAGGAGAGTTGAATAAAATCATAGATTTTGATTATTGATAATTATCATTAAAAACAGTCTGAAAAAAATAATTAATATTATTCCAATATAAAGTAAGACACTTACATTCATAAAAAATGTGTTGCCAGTCTGCTCTGATTTTAGTCTGACATCTCCAACATAGATCTTCACTTGCATACATCTTAGATAATTTATGTGGTATATAAAAACTTCTATTCAAATATCTCCAAGTGAATAACTGCAAGTTTATTGATAATGATGACTTCTTGGAAGATTTTAAGATAATCTTTTTTTCCTTTTCATTAGGAGGGTGATCTGCGTATAATAATTCCAGTAGGTGTCCATTTGGTATATTTTTGTTGTTTTAATTATTTTGTAAATGTTAGATAGATATCCAGCACCTTGATAAGGTTGATTATTAATTATAATAATGTAATCAATACATTTTGGGACAGTATGTCTAACTGTATCTTGCATTTGTCCAATTCTATTTATAAGATATTGTCTTAGATTTTGCAAAAGTAGCCATGAGTCATTATTTATATTATATTTTCTGGTTATCTGATCTTTAGTTAATATTTTCTCTTGTTCTACCAGCTGATGCCAGTAGCGTATTGAACCTATCTTGAGCATATTCATTTTCTGAATGTGGTATGCATCAAGGATAGTGGGTGCGAAGGCTATAGGAAAGATCAGAAAGAACCATGAATTAATATTTGGGACTTTGTTTATGAACGATTTAAAAGTTGTTAGTGTGATGTTCATATATTTGGATGGCAGTTTATTATTTTTATTTTTATCTTCTAGATAATCTTTTAGCATCCAAACTAAAGGAAATGGTATTATAGTTAAATTATCTGATATGTTGTTATGACTAAGTTCAGTATAGACCTGTTCATGTAATTGTTTCCATATAGGTTTGTAGTGAGCATTTAACCATAAGGTTATATTTTTAACAACAGAGGACATAATATATATCTCAATATCAGGTAAATTAATTCCTCCATCTTCCCAGTTTGGTAAATGTTTATTTAAAGCAATTTGGGGTTTGTTTGGGAACCATAAAAAATTTAATATTAGTTTATTATATCTCTGAGTGATATACTTGGGAGGTGGCAGTGAAAAACGTTGCATTAGATATAATACTTTAGGAAAAATAATTGATTTAATGAGGTATAATCTGTCTCCCATTGTAAACATATATTTGTTCCAGGTAGATATCGCTTGCTCTATTTTATCTAGTGTTTTATTATAATTATATATAAGTGAGTCAGTTAAGTCTTCAAGTAGATCTATGCCAAAATATACTATTTTATTATCCTCTGCTATGTATTTGGAATATTTTTTGTTTATGTTTCATTTTAATATTACATGACATAATTTTTGTTTTGTTTTCATTGAACTGTAAACCTGAAATAGTTTGAAAATTATTTATTTCTTTAAACAAAGCTTGTAAAGATGCATTAGTATCTGATAGGGCAAGAAGTTTACTGTCTGTAAATAACTGTAATTTAAGAGATAAAGTTTTGTTGATGCAGATGCCTTTAATATTACTATTTGATCTTATCTGATTTGCAAATGGTTCTATAAGTAATGCAAATAATAGTGGTGATAGGGGACA
The DNA here is from genome assembly GCF_019279795.1 of Protopterus annectens. Classification (NCBI taxonomy): domain Eukaryota; kingdom Metazoa; phylum Chordata; order Ceratodontiformes; family Protopteridae; genus Protopterus; species Protopterus annectens. The sequence continues at coordinate 71,508,712 of NC_056737.1, read as the reverse complement.
GCCTTGTTTAGTTCCTTCTTTGATTATTATGGGACCAGATCTATATGAACCTAATTTAACATATGCTATGCAGTCTTTATATAGTGACTGAATAAGGGCAATAAAAGATGTAGGAAAATTATAGTCTTTTAGGACTAGTGTAAGGAAATTCCAGTTAACAGAATCAAATGCTTTATTAATATCTAAGGATATTATATTTAAATCCAAGTTTGCATATTTACTATAATCTATCAATGACAGAATTCTTTTAAGATTATCATATGTATTTCTTCCTTTGATAAATCCTGTCTGGTCATCATGTATTAGCATGGGAAGAAAGTGTTTAATTCTGTCAGCCTATATTGCCATGAACATTTTATAATCGATGTTTAATACGGATATTGGTCTATATGACAAACATTGTTTCTCATCTTTGTCTGGTTTAATTATTGGTGATATCAATGAATATTTCCATGAAGGTGGTATAATTATATTTTGATTAACTATGGAGTATACTTTTAAGAGTAAAGATATAACTTGATTAGGTATTACTTTATACATTTCTGATATTATATTATCAGGGCCAGGTGCTTTATTTAATTTAAGCTTTTTAATCTGTGATTTTAGTTCTGTCATAGTAATTGGTTTGCTTATAGTGTCAATTTGTTCCTGTGTTAATCTAGTAAGAATTTTGTTTTTAAGATAATTTTTTATATCTTTGTCAGGTTTTTCATGGATGCTTGAAAGGTTATCATAGTTGCATTGTAATCTAAAGGGTTCTAATATACTATTTAGGTCCGTGACTTTTTTCTTCGTATTAGGCATATATATAATTCTTTTATTTGCTTAGATTTTATTTTTTTTTTTTTGTTCTATTAGCTAGTTGTCTCTGATGTGCTGGATTTGTTGAATAAGAATGCAATTTTATCTTTTCTAGGTTAATCATTGTCTTGTGATGTAAGATTTCTGCATATTTGTTGTTAATTTATAGTAATTCTTGAATTAAATCTTTATTTCCTTCTTGAATTCCTAGTGTTAATTTATCGGCTTTCTTTTGTAATTCTGGCATGTCTTTATTCCATATTTTTCTTTTATGAATATACCAGGATAGTACTTTTCCATATATATATATATATATATATATATATATATATATATATATATATACTTTTAAGGAGTCCCAGATATATATTTCTGAAATGTTCTCTGTGGTATTTAGTTCAAGGAAAGTTTTTATTTCACCTTCAAAAAATTCTTTAAAGTCTGTTAATTTTGTAACATATGAAGGTATTCTTGTTATGGGATTATTATTTATATGCATAAGCTCCATTTCAAAAACCAGAGCATTATGATCTGATAATGGACAGTTTATTATTTTGACATTACTTATTTTTGTTACTAAATCATTGGATATGTATATCCTGTCAATTCTGGAACTAGTCTTATATCTATGTGAGTAAAAAGTATAAATTAATGAGTCTGGGTCAGCAAATTCATTTATATCTTTTATGGAGATTGTGTCTGTAAACTTCAAAAGTGTCTTTGATATAGGTAACTTTCTTCTTTTACTTTTTGAATCTGTATCTTTGTCATCTATTATACAGTTGTAGTCTCCTGCCATTATTAGACTACCTTTAGTTAAATGTAATATTTCTTCAATATGATGTTTTACTGTTCCTATGCCAAGTCCTGGTATCCAATATAGGTTAACTAAAGTGTATATTTTCCTATTTAACTCTATATTCACTAAGCAAAACATACCAGATGTGTCTTGATGAGTGTTAATTATTCTAGTAGAAATAATTGTATTATGCATTAATATGGCTACTCTTCTCTTCTTTTGTTTGTATTGAGAACTTACTAATACTGTGTAGTTATTAATATTGAGATTGTTTATATCTTTATCTAATAGATGCATCTCCTGAAGAAATACTATTTGTGGATTGTGTAGATTTATGTATTTATATAGAATTCTCCTTTTGATATTATTATTTAATCCATTAACATTTATAGATAGATATTTCATGTGTTGGTTTATGTTTTATTTGTATGACAGTTAATATACATAAATTTAACTCTTGGTTTACATTATATGTATAATTTACACTATTGTTTACATGGAAGATCTGCTTATCTTCTGTAGACACCAAAACATTATAAGAAAACAATGAGACTTCTAATTTAACTAATTCTAATTGATTACACCTTTTCCTATCTCTATGAGGTAATATACCTCTTTTCATGAGTAACACAAGTACCCACACAAACCTTCTAAATCTGTGACTAGTGTTTAAACTAATCTCTCTTAACCTCATAACTTAGTATGTCACTATTTACATATATTAACAAGTTAATATGATCAGCTAATAGACAATTATATGCAATTTTGTGTGAAAGCAATAATATTTATACATCAATAACCTGATTATACTTGTTAAATCTTACTTGCAGAGTTTCTTAAAATCAGGGTTACAAAATCAATTTTCCAATTACATTTAACAAAATTTGTTTCATCTTAGTACAATTCACATATCAATTCAACATGACACATTTGCTTTAATTCACACTGCAAAGACTCCAATACCTTGTTAATTAGTTATTATGGTTAAATTCTCATATTACTTATGTTCTTTTTAGATTGTAGTTTCATTATACTCGCAATTTGTTTAGGGTAATTTTCCACATCTAGAGTCTCTGTCATGTAATATCTGTGCTATAAGAATATTATTTATTCTATAGTTGTGTGAATATTTCCCATTTTCTTCCTAATTCTTTATGAAATAATTAGATTTATTATTCTTTAACTTTTGAGAAAGTAGTTTTCCAAGTCATATTTCAGAACTCTTTACAAAAATTGTGTAGGCTTATATGACAATATATATACATATGGACAGCCGACATCACACCGCATAACGATAGCGCTGCGCCAGATGATCGACATTCGAAGACACCGATGGATGGATGAAAAATGCCGAGGGATAGTGACTTGGACTTGGAAAGTGTGTGAGTGGTATGGGCGCGTGACGACGGGGTGGTGCGAAAAGGTAAGTGTGGATAGTGACAGTCTGTGGGGTGGTGGGTTAAGTGAGTTAGGGGGTATTTTTGGGGTGGGTTAAGGAGTTAGGTTAGGGGTTAGGTTTTTGGGTTAAGTTAGGGTTAGGGTATGTATGTGGTAGTATTTGGGTTAGAGTTAGGTAGTTGTGTGTGTGAGGTTTAGTGTGGGTTTGGTGCTTGTGTTCTGTGTGTGGTTTTGGATAGGGATTTGTTAGTTGATTGTTGTTATTGTGTGTGTGTTCGTGTTTGTGGACTGTCGGTTACTTGTTTGTCGGGCATGTGAGGTGTCGTGGTTATGGTTTGTCGATTATGTGATGTCAATGTTTCTGTTGTTGGTGAAAGTAGCTGTCGATGTTATAACCTAGAACCATACATATATATAAATATATATACATAAACTTATATATAATGGTCTTTACATATCTTAAGATTCAAAATACTGAAGTAAAACATAGTGGAGAGATAGGTTCCCAACCCACAGACTGGCCAGACTCTGGAAAAGAACCCCGAAGACTGGACGGGAGAGAGGAAAATCACCCCAGGGATCATAACGGTCACCCCGGCAAACAGGTGTCCAGGTAAGCAAACAATATGGAAAGAAACAGCCAGAGAACTGCCATGACTAGATTTATACAAGCCCCAGGGTCGATATTCTAGTAGCAATCTATGAACCCACACAGCTATTTATGATTCTTATTGTATATATGTAATATTCTAGTATTAGAAATTCTTAATATTAATGTATATAATTATGTATAGAGTATTGCCTTTCTGTATATCTAACAATATTTAACTTTTTTCTAACAATAACTATGCGTAGGTTGCTATTTCTGCTAGTATATAGAGAACCTATTAAAAAATGTGTTTAGTGTCTGTTTACTAAATCTAATCATGTTTTATTTTATTTAGTTTAAGTGTGTTAAATGTTTAGTAATAATCAGTAACACAAAAGGGTCAACATGTAGCTTCATAATTCAGGTGCACTAGCACTTTAAGTAGTGCTCATTTTGGGATTTACTTCCTTGTCCAGGAATGCTGCAATTACGTTTTATTCAAAGGACGTTATACGCAAGCATGAAGTGCTCACAATGATTCATAAGACATTTGGGTGTTGCTTGCGTGTGTATTTAAGGCTACTGTCTCGTGGACGGGGCGGGAAAAGTAGTGAAGATTTTTCTTGATTTTCAAGGCATCGCTCGTGGTAATATTTATTTTTGCATATATTTATCTATGTTATATGCAAGACATTCCTATGTTATATGTGAGACATACTACATGACATCTGCTAGTAAAACAAACAGCACCAAATGCTTTACTTCATATAAAAGATTCAATATGACATTCTAGTAGTGTAGAATAATTTACTGTAATAGCATGTAAGGGTTTAAACTCTTAACTAACTATAACCATCCAGCACAACTCAATCATCTTCTATATACACATTATTTTTCTTCTTCTAGTCGAAGAGTTTTAAGATGTGCTTGTTTTGATATTTACTTCCTTGCCTAATGATATTGCAATTACATATTATTTAAAGGGCATCATACACTATCACACAGTGGTTACAATGAAAATTACAACCTTTATATATTACTTGTATGCATATTTGAGACTGCTGTCTCGTGAACGGAGCAGGAAAAGTAGCGAAGATTTTTCTTATCTTTCAAAGTATCGCTCGTGAAAATATTTTTCTACTGCATAGCTACAACACAGTTTAAGGATCTTCAATAAACACAACATTATCCTCCCTTCCAGTAAGGAAGCTTTGTATATATATATATATATATATATATATATATATATATATATATATATATATATATATATATATGTTAAAAACACAATAAGAGTCCATGAGGTGTACCGGGATGCTGCAACATCATAATCCATACAACCAGACATGTGCGCACACCCAAGCTGTCTTTCTATCTCAGTAAAGCAAATCATTACGACAGCATTAATGGATTAAGTACTTTAACTATGCAACTCATTTAACATAAATATATAATTTTTCAAAGAATGCATTTGTCCCACTCCCCTCCCTGCCCCGATCAGAAAACTTAGATTAGACATATTATATGAACGGTGCATTCAAAGATTTTACAGCAAATTGCTAGTATAGTTAAATATATGGTGAGATGGTTATATCTGCTTGAACCAGATATCCATTTACATATATCTTGAACATATTGCTATATACATTTTGTTTGCTGATGACTAAATCAGAGACGTAGAGAAAGAAAAGCATTTTTATCAAGTTTCAAATATGTTAGGATAGACCTAAATGATAATGTTAATTTACCAGTTTATATTTATGCTAAATTTTAAGTGAGATAAAATAAATAGAAACTGTACCTGATATATTACTGTGATTAATGACTTGAAGATTTCTTGTTAGTTTTTGTGACATTGTTTAAAGTTTTGTGGTACATGTAACATATAAGTTATTTGTCCTTTAGGTTTTTTTCTTCTGTTCAACAGTCTTCCAGTTGTTTACTTCTGCGTTTCTTTTTGGTGTACTATTTGTCCAATCCATAGATTCTTCCTGTGTTAAAATGTTGTTTGTAGTGAGATATTTTATTGCTGATTCCACTGTTTCGAATATTTTTATTCCCACTGGAAGGAATATACAAAGTCTTGCTGGAAACAAAAGATGGGTCTTCAGTTGTTTCTTTTTCAAGATTTTTATTATTGGCATGAATTCTTTTCTTTTGAAAACCACTTTTATAGAGTAATCATTGTCAAATCTAATTAACGCATCGTTATATTTAATGGGTGGGTTAGCCCAAGCATGTTTGAGGATGAGTTCCTTGTCTTGCATGGAGAAAAGTTTAACAATTATTGATCTTGGTTTGTTTTTGATTAAAGATGCATTTCCTGAAATTGACAACGACCTATGTGCATGTTCTATTCCAAAAGAAAGGGCTTCTGGTAATTTTAATACATTTGGGATCCAGGTGGTAAGAAAGTTTATTATATTATCCCCTTCCACTTTTTCTGGCAGACCATATATTCGGATATTATTTCTTCTCATTCTGTTTTCCATGTCATCTATTTTCTTCAGAAGATGTGTATTTATTTGCAGTAAAAATTCAGTTTGTTGTTCTTCTTGCAGGAGTCTGGAATCAATGTCATTTAAGGACTGTCCTATGACAGAAATTTGACCTTTCTGTTGTGTGAACATTTCCTGAAGCTGTTCAAGTTGTTGAGTACATTTTTCTTTAAAAGAGTCCAATTTATTATCCATCTTATCTATTTTAGTTGTCAACTCCTGAATATTTAAAATAAGTGAATGTAAATCTTTTTTGAATGTTGGGTCCTGAGGTGGATTTCAGAGATGGCTCATTCTGAGTAGCTGATGCTGCTGTTGATTTTCTAGTAATTAATTTGACAGGAATTTTCCAATGAAAGTTGATAAAAATTGTTCTGATGATGTCTCTGGGTATTAGAAAGTGGTTAGTAGCAAAGATATCTTCTTATTGTTGTTTTTTTCTCAAAATTCCTGTCTGAAATATTATTGAGGAAAGAGAGCTGTGAGAAAGTGCTGTTACCAGGTCGCCATCTTGGCCACGCCCCCCAGTTTTATTCATTTTTGAAGGTGAATACTTCAGACAAATTAAATGGGTAGCAATGAGGGCTAGCTGTGCCCCTATTTACATGAATTTAGTTATGTGGTCATGGGAAAGGACACGTCTTTACATCTGAATACAAAGATCATTGGGTGTCATATCCCCATATTCTGGATGACATCTTTATTCTTTATAAAGATAAGGGGGGGTAGGAAAAGATGAATTTGTGGAATTTATTACTAACATTTCTCGGTATTTTAAATTCAGATATACTAATGCAGACAATAGTATAGACTATTTAGGTTTGACTTTATACAAAGATCCAGGAGGGAAGGATTTTGCCTCCAAAATTTTCAGGAAATCAACATTTTCAAATAGTTATTTGGACTACTATAGTTATCACCACAAACATACTAAAAATAATATTTTCAAAGGTCAAGTAGTTTGAGCAGCAAGGATGTGTTCCAACTTGGAAAATTTTAAAATAAAATTGTTTTTTTTTTCAAATGTTTCAAGAAAGAGATTACCCCCAGATCTTCTTTTCAAAATTAGTGAAGTACTACTAGAAACACTCAAGTAGGACTTCAGATGAAGTCTAAGACAGATAACATTAATCCAAAATAAGTAAAAACGAGGTAGCCAAAACCAAATAAAATAACCAAAAACAGTCTCATTGAGTGAAACAATAAAGCCCCGGAGAGGATTAATGTAGCAGACTAGCATTTATTAAATTAAAGTAAAGACAGATAACATTAACCATACAAATAGCATGATAGCTCCTTATGGGAGGAGTGCAAAATATGTTAAAGATATTATTATTAAGAATTGGGTAATTTTTAAAAGTAAACCCAGGATTTTTGACATTATCAGAACAACTCCCCTATTTGTGTGTAAGATGAGGATGAATTTAAAATTTTTGTTTGAACACTCCAGAATATTTAAAACACCTAGTAAAAGGGGTACGACCAGATGTGGTTTGTGTAAACAATGTAAATACATGCTAGAAAAAAGAGGTGTGGACCTGAAGAATATAGGTTTGAGGATTAACCTTAGGGAAGGAAATTGTAATACAAGTGGGTTAGTTTATACAGCTATATGTCAGCAATGTGAATTTATTATATAAGTAAAATGGAGAGACAACTTAGAACACGTGTATATATGAACACCTGTATGGTATTTCAAAGGGTAATGTTAATAATGCATTATTTAAGCACTCCCATAATTGTCAAGGATTCACCAGATTTAAATTTGGAATTTTAGATATTATACCCAGGAACCCAAGAGGGGGTTGGTGGGAGCTTGATATAGCAAGGAGAGAATTATTTTGGCAAATGAAACTCAGTGCCACAACCTTACCAGGGCTTAATGATAATTTATCTATTATACCCATTTTCAAATTAAGAGCATAACAATTATAGAGAGTTTACGTTTTTAAGTATTATAATTTTTTGGAAAATGTTGGCTAAATACTACTGAGAAGTTGGTTGCAACTATTTTGGGTAATTATTATTGTGTTACATTACCTTATCAAAATTATACTTCACTTTATTTTGTTTCGTGTAGAAGTTATAAAAAGTATACAGAATTTTCTTTCATGAATGGTAAGGGGTTATAAGAAGTTTTGAATGTTTTTCAATGTTTTTAAGGTTTTTTATTTGTTTTAATATTTTATAGTTCATAAATACTTTGTCTTTAACAAATTCAACATTATGCAATTAATTGTTTAAATGAAAGGAGTATATAATGGAGGGTTTATGTGTTTGGAAGATGGTTCTGAAGAAGTCCCACGTTGAGGGACGAAAGCACCTGACCAATTTGTACTTGCTTGGATTTTATTGGATAGTAGTGCAATAAAAATGTATCTATTTTTTATTAATGATTCAGACTGTTTTTTTCAACATCCACCAGGTCTTTGTTGAATGGACTGCTGATAGGACATTGAGTTGTAACCTTTGTGTTATGTGTTTGGGTTACAAGGTTTTAGCTGTTATCTCCTGTAAATCATAAATGCAAGGCAAATTATGAAGAAAAATCTTGGTGTTCTTTGTGTTTCACTGTTGCAGTCATTACTTTTGGGTTATCTGCTTGCAGTAGTCCTCAGTTGGCCTGACTAACAAAGTCTTGGGTCCTGCGTCGGTTGCTGTCCCTTCTTCCATGACGTCAGGTCGTCGGGGGTATAAAACATGCAGCCGATGCCATTACATCAGTCTTTCTTGCTGTGCGGAGCCTGAAGCAGAAGCAGTTCGCAAGTGCTGGTCGTCCGACTCCTGAAATTTTCATTTTTGGGTTTCAGAACCGAAGTCTTCAACTACAGCTAGTTACCCCATTGGGGAAACCTTTTCTTGCTCCTTACCAATGTCAGTAAAAGTTAATAATTGCATTACTTGTGGAAAGCAAATACCTCACAAAGATTTTCATTTGTACTGCATTCCTTGCCTAGCTTTATTTAATCAGTGCACTATCCATCGTCAGTATATTTTCGCTTCTAAATATATCGGTTCTCGGTTTAATTATCCAGAAATGTCATCGGTTAGCCATCTGACTACCGGGATTCCAAAAAAATGCAAAGATAAAGACAGAGACAAGCCACTGAGGTCCAAAGCTGCCGACGATGCTTCTCCTAAGCCAGTCACCAGTTTGCCGGTACTCAGGGAGGCACTTTCGCAGCCCCTGATACCTGCTACTTCTGACTCGCAGGCCTCTACTGAGACCCATTCAGAGTCTGGTATGCAGTGAGATGCTTCAACTGTGGATCCTGAAGATGTCTCTACCTTGGATGGGTCTGGAGCCACTGTGCAGGCACTGGCTTCTGAAGGTGTATTCAGGCCTACGGACTTGCATATTAAACTGACGCCTCCTTCTTCATTTAGGCCAAAATCTCGAACCATGCCTAAAAAACTGATGCCCAGGCTGCATGCTCAGGCCTCTATGCCTAAAAATCAAATGATACGAATGGCTGAAGATCTTATAACTCTAGTCAGGGGAAGCCAACCTCCCCCTTATAAGAGACCTAGGACTGAAGTTGTTTATGAATCTTCCGAACAGGATTCTGATTTTTCCTGATTCTTCTTATGATCTGGATTTGCCCTTATCTACTTATGAGGATTCTGATGCAGAGGACTCTATTCCCTCTGCTTCCCCTCCAGAGGATTTTTCTTTTGGTGAGACCTTACATACTCTAAGGGAGCATTTCCACTGGGAAAGCCAGGATTTTTCTGATTCAAAAAAGAGGCTTAGGGATTTCTTACTCCTGCCTCAGCATAGGCCTTTAGCTATACCTCCTGTACTAGACATTGTTGATGATGCCTTTTCAGAATCTAGTTTGGCCCCTGATTCTTTGCCTCCTGCTCCCAGAAAACCTGACAGATATTACAGGGATCCTGATTCTCACAATTTCCTTTTTAAAAATCCTATTGCAGATCCAGAGACTATTTCACAGGGACCCAAGGGCATTAAGGCTACTACTGCTAAAAATCCTACCCCCTCTGATAGAGACTCCAAGGCTTTGGATAGATGTGGTAAGAAAGTTTACACTTCTGCAACCTTGGCCATTAGGGCTTTAAACTACCAGTTTCATATGTTAGAAAGTATCAACAACATGTTATTGGATTGCTTAAACAGAAAATGATGTTAATTCCTGACTGTGGTGAAAATAAAGAATTACAGGATTTAATGCATTCTGCTGAACAGGTTGGAAAACATATTTTGCAATGTGGATTTGATTCATTAGAGGCCCCTTGCAGGGCTGCTGTTACTGGGTCTGTGCTCAGAAAGCATGCTTGGCTTAAGGAGCAAAGTTTGCCTGATCATGTTAAAGCTAAATTGTTGGATACTCCCTTAAATCAGGACCGCCTGTTTGGCAACAAGGTTGAGGAAGTTCTTAACAGGATGGAAAATAAAGCTAAATCTATGCAAACTGTTAAAGATTTCTTACAAGTTCAGTCTCCTAAATTTATTAGACACTGGCCCTCTAAAAATTGGTCCTTTCCAGCCCCTTCCAGGTCTTCTCAAGCCAAACCCAGACACATCAGAAACCCCAGGTTTCAGTCCCAAGAGACACACAAGACTAGGCAGTGGGGGGTTTTCGCACCCAAACCTGGGAGTAGTAAGACTCCCCCTATGGAAAACTATCTCAATGACTTGCTTTTAAAACTTCCAAGCACCTCCCAAATGGATGCTCCTTTAGGCGGAAAAATTGGTCTGCAGGCCAAAAACTGGGAACTCATTACCCAGGACAAATGGGTTTTAAATATAGTGTCCCAAGGATACAGATTTCACTTCCACACATTACCAACACCAAGTGGGTGGGCCAGATCTACCCCCAAATCAGTGGGCAGAGGCCCAAAATCAAGTACTCTCTCTCTTTTAACATGGGGGCTATTCAGTTGGTACCAGAAGAGGAAAAGGGACAAGGTTTTTATTCGAGACTTTTCCTGGTTCATAGGTTCATAGATTAGTACTAAGCTAACTGCCCTTGCGAGCCATTTTAAGCCTAGCCAATTATCCCTTGTGAGACTCAAACCATGCACCTTGTGCTTGCAAGGCAAACACCTTAACCATTAGGTCACCCTCCCAACCCAAAAAAGGCAATACATGGCGTCCTATCCTGGACTTTCTATTCTGAACACCTTTCTGGTGATTCCAAAATTCAAAATGCTGACTCTTCACCAGCTGCTTCCTATGCTAGGCAAGGATGCATGGTTGGCAACACTAGACTATCAGGGAGTCTTGCAGAAGATACCTATGCTTCAAAGCAGGCTACAAGCACTATTAGTTCTCTGCACTGCCCTTTGTCTTATCTACTGTTCCCAGGGTATTCACAAAGTGCCTAGCTCCAGTCATTGCATTTTGCAGGCAAAGAAATATTCAAATATACCCATACCTGGACGATTGTCTAATTCAAGCAGAAAGCAAGGACATTCTTTTGAATCATCTGGCCTTTGTTCAAAGGGTACTGACTTGTCTGGGTTTCACCATAAACAAAAAGAAATCCCACCTGGTACCCTGTCAACAAATAATATTCCTGGGAGCAAGCTTGAATACAACTTCCCAGATGGCTTTCCTCAAGCCAGAGAAATGGATTCATTTGACAACTTACTTCAAACAAGTGGCCACAAAAAAACCAGCTATCTGCAAGGCAAATACTGCAAGCCTTGGGGTTTATGGCCTCCTACATTCTTCTAATTCCATATGCAAGGCTGCATATGAGGAAACTACAATGGTATCTCAAAAGCCTATGGTGTCAACATTCACAGGATCTAGAATCAAGAATTCCTATCATACCTTGCCTATGCCTAGAGTTCCTTTGGTGGGCAGAGGCCTGCCACCAAAACAGGGAACTACCATTCACATTACCCCCTGCCACCCAAATCCTAACAACAAACACATTAGACTATGCATAGGGGGCACACCTGGCAGGGAAGTGCATTCAGGGCAAATGGAACCCAAGTAAAATGCACCTGCACATAAATCAAAAGGAAATGTTAGCTGTACAGAATGCTTTGACAGCCTTCGAGGACCACATTCTTCCAGGACAACTAATGGTAAAGACGGACAACACCACTGTCATGTGGTACATAAACAAGCAGGGGGGGTACACATTCTTACCCCCTCTGCAGACTAGGCATGGCATTGTGGAACACAGCCTTGAGCTACCAAGTGAATTTACAAGCTCAATTCCTGCCAGGAAAACTAAATACACTGGCAGACGGACTAAGCAGAAACCTTATGGACCCACACGAATGGAAACTGGAACCAAGGATTTTCAACATGTTGACAAGCAAATGGGGGAGCACAGATATAGACCTGTTTACCCCCCCCAGAACCATCAACTGGACACATTTTGCACAAGGATTCCCCACATGCTAGCTTGGAAACTGGATGCTCTATCCTTCAACTAGAAAAAACTCAGTTTATGTCTTTCCTCCTCTACCTCTGCTCTCCAAGGTACTAATAAAGATCAAACAGGACAAGCCAAGGATGATTTTAATTGCACCAGACTGCCCTCGTCAACACTGATACCCACTCTTGTGTAGCATGTCACACTTGGCTCCATGGCACCTGCCTCAGACTCCTTCCCTATTGTCTCAGCAGGAGAACATGATTCTGTACACTCAGCTGCAAACCTTGAACCTAGCAGCCTGGCTAATAACCTAATCTCTCCTTTACCATCCCTCAGTAAAACAGTGGTGGATATAATTTTAGAGGCAAGGAGGACTAGTACTAGAAAATCTTATGCTGCAAAATGGAAAAGATTATGTGCCTGGAACAAATCTCAAGGAATGAATGCAGCAATGCCCAATTTACCTCAGATTCTACAATACTTGACTGAGATGCTTCATAAGGGCTTGTCTTTTTCCCCCATCAAAATTCATGCCTCAGCCATTTCAGATCATTACAGCACAGCACCTCCCCTCTTCTCTCACCCACTGGTCAAGAAGTTCCTCAGAGGGGCCAAAAATTTAAGGCTGTCCAGGCGAGCTCCAACTCCAGCCTGGGATCTTAACTTTGTCTTTGAGAAACTCACTCTTCCTCCTTTCGAGCCAGCTGCTACTGCAGATTAAAAATTTATTTCCTGGAAAACAGCTTTTCTTTTAGCAATCACTTCTGCAAGGAGGGTATCTGAATTACAGGCCCTCATGGCAGTGGAACCTTTCATCATCTTTCATGCGGACAGGGTGTCCCTCAGAACCAATCCCTCCTTCATTACCAAAGTGGTATCCAATGTGGCTCTTAATCAGTCCATTCATTTGCCTACCTTCTTTCCTAACTCACAGAACAAAGGAGAATGAATACTGCACTCTTTAGACATGTACAGACAGCTTAGATTCTACTTGGACAGGACTAAACCTCAAAGGTAATCTGAACAACTGCTTTTGGCATTTGCTGCAGGGACAGAGGGAAAAGCTATTTCAAAACAAACCATTTCAAAATGGATAGGCCACTGCATTCATTTTTGCTATAAGCACCATGGAAAATCTATCCCATAGGGCATCAGACCCCATTCAACCAGGGCTGCATCTACCTCTACAGCCTTTCTCAGGGGTGTCCCTACTAGGAACATCCTAGAAGCTGCTACCTGGAGTTCTGTACATACTTTCTCCAAGCGTTATCATTTGCCAATTTTCTCTAAATCCAGAGCTGGTTTTGTCACTGCAGTCTTACAGGGCCTTATAGCTGGTCCTAATTCTATTTAAATTCCTCCTCCCAACCTTAGCTTTGGGAATCTACCCAAATGTAATGACTGCAATAGTGAAACACGAAGAACATAGTACAGTTGTGTACACTTACCATAAATGTAGATGTTTGAGTGTATTCACTGTTGCAGTCCTGGTTACCCTCCCTCCAGCCCCCTTTCTTCTTTTGCTTATACCTCTACTCACACTTACTATGCTCTAAAAGCTTTTTGGTTATTTGCTTTTTTGTTGGAGGTATATCCTTGTATTTATAGATTTGATTGCTTCCCATTAGGGGGGGCACCTGACATCTGGGGCAAGAAAAACTGATGTAATGGCGTCGGCTGCATGTTTTATACCCCTGACAACCTGACGTCATGGAAGAAGAGACAGCAACTGATGCAGGACCCAAGACTTTGTTAATCAGGCCGACTGAGGGCTACTGCAAACAGATAACCTAAATGTAATGACTGCAACAGTGAATACACTCGAACATCTACATTTATGGTAAGTGTACACAACTGTACTTTTCTTCTAATAGGAATCCTAAAATATTTTCTGGTTATATGAATTCTGTCCATGGTTTTTCCACCCATATAGGACTTTGCCATCCTAGTTACTGATGCTAACTTTCTGGGTCTAACTTGTCCTGCTATATGGACATCTTTCAGTGATATTCTTAATCATTGTGCAAATGTGATTGAGGTATCCATGATGTTTGTGACTAAGCATAGCTACGCCATGATGCATACATGCCATTTGTGGTAATGTGCAATGCTTGTAAGTAAAATGAGATGTAAATGAGAAATTGTGTGGCATATGATAATGAAGGGAGCTAACAATTCATAGCCCAATATCTGTGCCATACACACATCCATTCTTAAAACCTTGCTGTGCCTCTATCTACTTTGCAATCCTGAAACTTGCCACCAGTGATCACTTCAGTAGTTTAACCATGTATGCACAAGTACTAAGTGACACCAATTTCTCCTTCGATCCTTTCAGTAGTTTGTCCATGTATACACGAACTTCAGTGAGATGAAAATTAAATATTTCCCCAAGGATCCCTTCAGTAGTGTGCCCATGTATGTACAAGCAATTCAACAACAACAAAATTTATTATTTCCTCCAATGATCCCTTCAGTTCTTTGCACAAGCACCTCAATGGCACTAAAATTATTGATTTTCCCCAGAGATCCCTTCAGTACTTTGTTCATGTAGCACAAGTACTTAATTGACACCAAAATCGCTTATTTCTCCCAATGATCCCTTCAGTAGTTTGTCCATGTATACACATGCACTAAAATACAATAAAGCAAACATTTCTTGAAGACAAGTCAATAATTGCGTCTCCTTTTAAAAGTATGACAGTAAATATTAAGTTTTTTTTTCCTTTCAGTCAGCTAATACATTTTTCTCCCAACTGCCATATTCCCAAGTAAATTGGTAGTAAGTTCAGAGTCCTTTATGCATTTTGCATGCAAATCAGACCCTTTTATGGTTATAGCTATGAATCACAGTAATATGCAGATGTGTAATACTTTGTAATAGCTCTCACCTAACGCTTATGCCTTAAGCACATTATGTTTTTGTCATAGGAAGGCATATTTACCAAAATGTCTTCATATTTCCATAGACAGCATGAAAAACCTCAGCTGACCTTATTTCCATAAGGATATAGTGCTGCTCTTCACGGATTATTGCTATAGACATACACAGGGCAGGATTATAAATATCTACCATTGTCTACTCAAGATAACATCCATCATAGTTCAGAAGTTCACCTTGTCCTCATATTATTGATGCTTCCTTAAAGAAAATAAAATGTAACAGTGGCAGTTGGCCAGAAAATATACCTGGTATATTATTTAAGCATGTAGGCTCAGATATGGTTGCTTAACTATCATTCGTAATACTCTCTCTTAAAAATTCATTGTTTCATCTTCCTGGAAAAAGGATAATCATTCCATTTCATAAAAATATGAATTATTGTATTGTGCTCAGTTATTATGCAATCAGTCTAATGTCCATCTTCTGCAGATGATTTGAAAGATGTCTTTTGAACTTACTTGAGGGTAAGCCCAGGCAAGGGTCTGTGCTGAATATCTATTGACATGGATTTACAAAACAATCACTCTACTTCCAACTGCCTAATCAGGTTTTATGATCATGGTAGCAGGGCTGTGGATAACAGCCTTGGTGTTATTCTAGTATACTGAGATCTCTCTAAAGCATTTAATAATGTGTCACACTAAGTTATTACAGAAACCATGCTGAAACTTTATATTAAATTGCATTAACTCTTGCCTTTCTAAATGGCAGTTTAATGTAAAAATTGATGGACATTATTTGCACTGTGCTGATGTACACTCAGGAGTTCCTCAAGGTTCTGTTTTAGGTCTGTCACTTTTTTCAACATGGTAGTTTCCTTTCCGCCAATACATGAAAGTATTTGGATTGTGAAATCCATAGATGATATCAAGTTAGGATAAGTTATTAATGACACTGATAGCAGTATAATTAACTTTCTGGTGTAATAAAATGGCTGAATAGGAATGGGTTTAACATTGGTTTTAGTAAATGCAATTTCATGACTTTTGGGCTCATGAAAATCAATCATGACATCTTGTTAGGAAACAAGATTGTTGTTGGTACTTCCTTAAATAATGATTTAGGGTGTCAACTTTAACCCCAAACTGAATTTTAAAGCCAATACTTCAGTAGTGAAATATATATATATATATATATCTATATATATATATCTATATATATATATATCTATATATATATATATATATATATATATATATATATATATATATAAATGGCGGCACCCTGTATGGCTGTGACTGGTTTAGTTTATGAATGCACTGCTTACTCTAGCTGTTCTTCATCAGTCATTTTTAAGAAATTGCAAGTTTTATCAAATTTTTGTATAGGAAGGATATATAAAAGATTTACCTTGCTGAATCTGCTAGAATCTGGCTCACCGTATGAATGGTTTTTGCAGGGCTGCTGTCTGCATGCCCTGTGAGGCCTGAAACACTTTGTCAGCTGGGGATGATGATTAAGATTCATCCAGTGTGCTGCATTTGCTTTGTTTCCTGGATTAACTGCAAAAATCAACAGAAAAAATGCAGAAGATGTGACAGACCAAGGAAAAGAGGAAAATGAGCAGGTATTAGTGTCAAAGAAAAGCTCCACATACCCCTGCAATTCCATCCATACTGCTGGCAAATGTTCGATCTCTGGACAGCAAAATGGATTACATCAAGTTGGACTTAAACACATTTCGCAAGGTAAGAAGTAGGTTTTTAATCATTTTTATAGAGACTTGCCAAAATTCACATATCAGTGAGTATGCTGTGGGAATACAGGATTACACCTTATTCAGAGCAGACAGGATACAGGCCATCAGTGGCAAAGCCAGAGGTGGGGGAGTTTGCATATATGTAAACAACTACTGGTGTAATAATGATGAGATTGCCTTCAGCAGCTGCTCAGCAGACATTAAATACCTCACGCTTAAATGTTGCCTATTCTATCTGCCTAGGGAATTTGCAGCCATTTATATCACAGCAGTCTATACACCGCCAAGTTAGACAACCAACAGTAAAAATGCACTTGCTAGCCATTATAGGCCATCCTGTAAAATACAAAACAAACCCCCCTAGTTTGTAAATGTTATGGCAGAAGATTTTAGCCAGGCCAAGCTGAACACAGTACTACCACACTGCTATCAATATGTGAACTTTGCCACAACTGGAGCAAAAGCATTAGACCAAATGTATGCAAATGTCAAGGAAGCTTTCAAAGATGTTCCCCACATGTAGGCAGCTTGGATCACAATTCTGTCTTGCTGATCCCAGCCTACAAACCCATGCTGCTAAGAGGAAAACCTGTCAGGAAACAACTAAGGATCTGGCCAGAAGGAGGAGTCTCAGCCCTGCAAGACAGCTTTAAATGCACTGACTGGAAAATATTCAAAGAGGATGCCACCACAGAACAGCATGTAAACCTGGATGAGTATACTGAAACAGTAGTGGGATATATCACCAAATGTGTTGAGGATGTGACCACCTTGAAGGACGTAACTGTAAGGGCAAACCAAAAACCATGGCTCAAAACCGAATATAAACTGTAAAAAACCAATGAACCAAGAAAGAAAGAGCTCCAACCAAAGAAAACCAGGTCCGTTGATGTATAAAAACTGTTTCCTTAATTTATTTTGTTACAATCCACAAATAACATAAAGCGCTTTTCGTCATACCATTTAGGATGACTTCTTCAGATGAAATACAAGTAGCAGCCTCCAGCTTATATACTGCATTCAGCACCAATAAACAAATTAACAGAACTCAGTTGCTTAAATTAAATCTATTATTGAAAAAGTGGTCCGCCCTTTAGATTAAAAGGGCAATCCTATATTTTAACTTCTAAAATGCATATATTTAAATCTAGCCAGAAACTTTAACAACTTCTATCACTGACTTACCCAGGCAACTATAAAGTTTATAAATGAATTTGATAAATAAGGAGCACGGAGTATATACAATAAAAGGTCTAACCTTATGAGTTAACCTAAAGTTAGATTTATTAACTATTTAATATCTAAATAACCAGAATATAAGTACTAATCTTATGTAAGATAAAAAGTGAAGTAAATTTTACTTATATCTAGAAAGTTAATTCTAGCCTTAAAAGATGTTGTAGTGTTAGTGCCTAGTTAAAGTGAAACCATATTCTATATAAGGAATACATAAATCCATAGTGTCTCTTAGATTATTTAGGCTGAAGGACCAATCTTATAGTAGTCCCGCCTGCTAAATAAGATAGCCTTATAAAATGCCTGATGTTAATGGACCAGAAATTAGATATTATCTGTTCAGGCTTTTGAGTTTTAAGAGGCATGAAATGTTACAATGGTCATTTAGTCCAGGTTCCATGAAGGCATTCGTTCTAAGTTGCCAGGATAATTCGTGTTCTTCAAGCAGTAAGTTGAATGGACCTCTTCTACTATCAGGTTTGACTTGATCGAGACCCACAAATTTAAAACTGTGGTCAGGAAAGACGGAAATATGTTTGCTCAAGGCATTGTCCAAAAACCATGGCTCACTAGCAAAGTCTATGAGCTACTGAGAGCACGCAATGCTGTCTCCAAGTCTGGAGATAAAGATGCCCTGAAAGTTGCCAAGGCCAATCTGAACAAATGAGTAAGAGCAGCAAAACGTGGTCATGAGCTAAAAATACAAAAACACTTCACAGATCAAAAGGACCCTAAGCAGCTGTGCAAGGGCATTACTGATTACAAACCTCAGTTAACACAATGTGTAGATAATACAGACTTTCTAGACAAACTTAGCACCTTCTTCAGTAGATTTAAAGAGACAAACAACACCTCACCAAAGAAACTATCCATGGGCGGGGGTACCACACCACTATGTCTCAGCCTGGAGGCAGTCTGAAAGAACCTAAGAAAAGTCCACTTATGTAAGACAGCAGGTCCTGACATGATTCCATGTTGTCTACTCAAGGACTGTGCAGATCAACTGGCACCTGTCTTCACTGACATCTTCAACACATTTCTCAAACAGGCTAGTGTGCCAAGATGCTTGAAGTCTGCTATAATCATTTCTCTGCCAAATAAGTCATCCCCAGTCACATTAAATGACTACTGACCAATCACACTCATACCGATGGTGATGAAATGCTTTGAAAGGATGGTCAAAGAGCATATATAATCTTGTCTGTCTGCATCTTTTGATTCTTTACAGTTTGCTTATAAACCGACTTACTCCACTGTGGACTGTATATCCTTAGCAGTACATCATACCTTGAACCATCTTGAAGACAAAAATTGCTACGTACATGTGCTGTTCATAGACTTCAGCTCAGCCTTCAACACTGTAACGCCACAGCAGCTGTTGTCTAAACTAAGTCAACAAAGCATAGAAAATACATACTGCAATTGGATTCTTGACTTTCTGACCAACAGGCCCCAAACCATTCGAGTTGGCAAGAACTACTCAAGATGCATCACTTTGAGCACAGGGGGTCCCACAAGGTTGCATACTAAGTCCACTTCTCTTCTCAATACTGACCCATGACTGCTCTGTAAAATATCAGACAAATCACATCATCAAGTTTGTGATAACACCACAGTGATCGGCCTTGTCAGAAATGATGAGGAGGAGACATATAGACAGGAAGTGAACCAACTCATCAGATGGTGCACCAGTAACAACCTAGCATTAAATGTTGACAAAACAAAATAAATCATTGTTGACTTCAGGAGGAAGCAGGGGTCCCAAGCACCCATCACCATCAGTGGAACAGTGGAAAGGGTAAAAAGCACCAGATTCCTAGGGGTGCGCATCTTAGATGACCTAAACTGGGCACCAAACACCTCCAGCCTTGTAAAGAGAGCCCAACAACATCTCCACTTCCTCCAGAGCAAACCTCCCCTCCCACATCCTCATGACCTTCTACAGGGCCACAATCTAAAGCTTAGTAACTAAGAACATCACCGTCTGGTATGGAAACTGCTCATATGCAGATCGCAAGGCAATAGAGAAGGTTGTAAAGCAGGCCAGGAAAATCACAGGATCAAACCCCAGTCCTTACAGGACCTTTACTCTTGCAGATGCTAGGGTAGGGTCATGAAACTAATAAGGACAAGTATCATCCCGTACATGGACTAGTCCACCTCCTGTCTTCAGGGCAATGATATAGAAGCATCAGGTGTAGAACATCAAGATTCAGGAATAGTTTCTTTCCACGAGTGGTCAGACTGTTGCACAACTAACCATAACAATGTCAACACTCCCTCAGTTCATGAGAACATCATAAGTGCAATATGATAGTCTTTATTGTCGTAGAATTACATTATTATATTTATCTAAGTTATGCAATCTGAACTAAATTATTACTTGCACAAGTACGGGAATTGTGAGTTATGCTATACTGCTATCCTATCTTAAAATGGTGGCGGGTAAGTTATCTATGTGTGTATTTTTATCTGCACTGTCTAGAATTTGCTTCCTTCATCTTCTTGTGAAAATTTTTTTCAATGCACGCGAGCCTGAAGCAATGAAATTTCATCCAGTGATACATTGCATTTGTTGATCTGATTGACAATAAAGTTTACTTTGACTTTGACTAAAGCCCTAAAAGTATGTCTCCAGATTTTCAGAAGTTTTCTATCTAGATATTCTGCTTTGCTTACAAAATTATATGTAACTTTTGTTAAACCAGTTACTGAATTAGTCCATTTTTAAGGGTGATTTCATTTTCCATCAGGGAGTCAAAGACAATTGACTAGATGTTTTGTGATGTTCAAGATCTTAACTACTCTGACAGACATCAACACTGGGGCTTATGTTCTATTCACAACTTTATGAGAGACAGATTATACATATGGTTAAAAGCTTTACACAATAAGGAGTTAAGGATCTTGCTGGGTTTGGAGTTCATTTGTTCTGAAAGATTGTTAGAAGATAGTCTTTGCTATCATCTTGGTTTGTCTAGAACTGCAAGATACTTCAAATTTGCTTCTTAAAACATTGTTAGTTCATGGAATAAACTGACATACGTAACTCCAGCTCTCTGAACACTTGGCCATTTTGTATGCTCTGAAATTATGAAGGCTGTGTTCTAATATGGTTTCTGGCCTGAACACAGATGTGCCTTGGACTATTCTGAGTGCCACTGATGAGACTTGGAGGGTGTGGTGCCAAAAAGGCAGGGCAGAAAACAAGAGAGCTTGTGCACATTATGCAAACGCAGGCAGCTTCTGGCAAAGGATTAATGAAGGCAGAAGTCACAATATGCCAACCAGTGTGTCCTACAGAAATGCAGGCATCTAGCACCTGAAAAATAGTTTTGTGGTACCTGGAAAATAGGTAACAAAGAAAAGGCCTGGCAGTCAGTGTCTTATTTGCTGGAGGAGGGCATACCTCTCAGCTGTACAGACTGTTGCAGAATGTCAAGATTTTTGCCTCATATTTTGGTCTGTTTTTCATAAAATTGTTTTTCTGGCAAATTAGTGGCAAATCATTAAAGACTGAAGTTAGCAAATCATGACAGACATTTGAGTTTCAGACTTCATACCCTTCAGAAAATTCACGCTAATGCAAAACCTATTATTCTATCAACTTTCTAAGTTTGTAAGAGCAATGTTTAAAAATTGTCCCTATTTTTGGGTCTTTGTCCCATTTTTATTTATAACTTTGTCCAGATTTCTTACTCTAAGAGGTTGAGTGGTATGGAGAAGGGCATTGTAGACAGTGGTGCTTTACATGAGAGACAGTGGCAATTTACATTACAATCTGTGAGTCCTGCAAATATATGTGCATGCATTTGCTGGGGGAAGGTAATGCATTCAGTATTGCTTTACATGGTAATTTGTATACCCTGTAGATATATGGCGTATAATGCTTTACATAGCAGTTTGTGTGTCCTACAGATATATGAGCATACATTTGCTGGAGGAAGGGTAATGTATACAATGTTGCCTTACATGGTAATTTGTGTACCTTATAGCTATACGAGCATTTATTGTCTGGTGGACTGCAATGCTTTACATGGCAGTTTATGGGTCCTACAGATACAGGAGTATGCATTTGCTAGGGGAGGGTAATGCATACAGTGTTGCTTTACATGGTAATTTGTGCACCCTAAAATATATATTGGCATTTTTTTTACTGGTAGACTGTAATGCTTTACATGGCAGTTTGTGTGTCCTGTGGATATACTGGCACACTTTAACTGGGCAAATGGTTAATAAGGATAAGTGCAGAGAGCATAGAAGCATGTGTGCCTTATATAAGAGTAAAACTCTCAGCAGTTTTGGAAACAGGGGTGCCAAGACTAGGATGTGAGATGTACCAGTCTGTACCCTGCATAG
The DNA here is from genome assembly GCF_019279795.1 of Protopterus annectens. Taxonomy (NCBI): domain Eukaryota; kingdom Metazoa; phylum Chordata; order Ceratodontiformes; family Protopteridae; genus Protopterus; species Protopterus annectens. Next base: position 71,486,030 of record NC_056737.1, on the reverse strand, counting down.
TGGTCCATAGAAGGAGTGCTTACAGAGACACAGACATAGGGCAGAGTATGGGTCATGCAGCAGCAACTTGCTGCTTTGGGTATACCGTTTCAGGGACTTATATATATATATATATATATATATATATATATATATATATAAAACCTTTGTGTGTGTGTGTGTGTGTGTGTGTGTGTGTGTGTGTGTGTGATTTACACGTCTATTTAGTAAGCAGTATAAAAGCAACTGGTAGCTGGAAGTTGTGACTGTTTTTTCAGTAGGACCCCACCCACCCTCCCTGTTTTTGTTTTGGTTTTGGTTTTGGTGTTAATCTTGGTGACTTTGAAACTGCCTGCCCCTCTTGTAAATTTGCACTTGGATACTCCTCCTGGGCCCATCTCATTTGCTCACTCAAAAAAAAAAAAATGATCTGCTTTTACTGTATTTGTTTCTTCCTACTTTAGTTTGCTTTTGCGTCATCTTAAAAGTACTCAATTGTATTTATTACTGCTTGGTGTAACTCATTCTAAGCCTTTTAGTTTAAGCACTTGGGCTTCAGACCAGTTGTTTTACATTAAGAGGGTCTGTGGTCTGCACTCTTGTGGGAGGAGAGGCTGGACTCTGCCCTTCTGAGCTGGGAATTTCTGGTTAAAGGCTTATAGTGCCTGCATATTTGAACTGCTTCTTACTGAAATTGGTACGCCTTGTTTGCTGTAGCATAGACTAGATCCAGGCCTGCTGAAACTAGCTTTGCTTGTATAACTTGAGCACTAATCCAGGCATTCTTTAAAGTATTCAGTTGTATTTATTACTGCTTGGTAGTAACTTGATTAAAGTGTAGCTATCATTTTAAGTCTTTTGGATTAAGCACATGGGCTTCAGACCAGTTGTTTTACATTAGGAAGGTTTGTGGCCTGCACTGTAGTGGCAGGACAGGTAGCTTACATCCTTCTAAGTTGGGAGCTGCTGATTGAGGGCTCAGTGTCTGTTATTCTAAAAGTGTATTAGTTCCGGTTTAAGCACTTGGGCTTCAGGCCAGTTATTTTACATTAAGAAGGTTCGTGGTCTGCAGTCTTGTGGGAGGAGAGGCTGGACTCTGCCCTTCTGAGCTGGGAATTTCTGGTTAAAGGCTTATAGTGCCTGCATATTTGAACTGTTTCTTACTGAAATTGGTACACCTTGTTTGCTGTAGCAGAGACTAGATCCAGGCCTGCTGAATCTAGCTTTGTTTGTATGCTTGTTGTTGTTTGCTTGTTATTTCCCTGAAATGCTAATTCCACCTAAATCGCGGCTTTTCAGCGCTTCTGTGGATCCCTAGTGATATCTGCATTGCTTACTGTACTTATTTCCTTGTTTCACTTGAAAGAAAGTTACTGTTTGTCATTTTTGCATTTAAGTTACCTGTAACACATTGCATTTAAGTTACCTGGCACTTGCTCACTAAAGCAATTATATAAGTTATCACTAAAAAATTAAAAGCACTGCACCCTCACAAACTCCCCTTGAGTACTTTGTTCCCCATTGGCCCTTTTTTTCAATTATAAAGGAATTCCCAATACTATTCTAGCATGTCCAAAGGTCAGTTGTCAATCTCCTCTCCGGTCCAGCTGGTGAATCTGGGAATCTTGAGGCAATGTTACAACTGCCTCATGTACACAGACAACCCTCTCCTCCTCCCAACAAATTCCAACACATGTGAGAGATGCAACCATATAGCCAAACTGGAGGCTAAGCTCTCTCAACTCAGTACTGGCGTAACCAGTCAGGAGGAGAAGGAAACCACACTCACTACAATTCCAGTCTCACATAGACCTACCACGACAGCAACCCAAACACATAAACACACAAAAACATACTTGGAGGCTCTAAATAAAAATCTGCCTAAGCAGCAGAGACCTCCAAAGCAGACACCCAAGCAACCGCTACCCCAAAACAAAACACGTGCAACACATAGCTCACAAAGCCAGTGTGCCAAACAGTCACAGCCCTTAAGGCTAAACAACACACCTGATACACTTGTAATAGGTGACTCTATCGTCAGGCACACTGACGTCCCGCTCACCAGGCTGAACAAGGAGAAGGTCACGGTGAGCTGCCTGTCGGGCGCTAGGATCCGCCACATAACACAAGCACTCAGGTCACTCCAAGGCAAGTACAAATATGACTCAGTCATTGTCCATGCTGGTGTGAATGACATGAGATGTACCTCTCTGGACTACATGAAAAGAGACATAGAGGAGCTCTCTGAGCATATAGCCCAGGCTGGTATGACCCTGACCTTGAGTAGCATCTTACCCTCACCAAGAATGATGCCACAATATGAAGACAAGATGATCAATTTCATCAATTGGCTTAAGTATTGGTGTCATTCAAAGGGGATCCAATGCCTGTCAGCCTGGGATGACATGCTCGACAAGCCACGATGCTTCGCTAGGGATGGCTTGCACCTGTCACCCCTGGGCTTTTGGATATTGGCAAAGGCTCTTGCTACCCCCATAGTGCGTTTTTTAGGCAAGGCTCAAAAGACAAACCCACCTCCATAGGTATCACAAAAGATAAGAAACTAAGAGTAATGCTAGTCAATGCCAGAAGTCTAAACCTCAAGATGCACGCTCTTGAAACTCTCCTTAGCATGGAAAACATTGATATCTGTGCAGTAAGAGAAACCTGGTTCAAGGCTCCTGAGAGCACCCCAGCACTACCAGGTTATACCTCATACCACGCTTTTCGGCCCCAAAACTTGGACCGAACCACAAAAGGAGGGGGAGTATCAATATTCATCAAAGATACCCACACCTCCAGGTTGGTGGCACAGCACAAAGCATCAGAGACTATCCATGTGCAACTAACAGTGGGTAAAACTGCCTTCCAGTTTATAGCCTGCTACAGACCACCCTCCCAAACCCAGGAACCCCACTTGGCCTTCCTGAGAACATTGGAAAATATGAAGGTCTCTCCAAACACCATTATACTGGGCGACTTCAACTACCCAAACATAGACTGGGAGCATTACTCTAGCTCCAACACCCTAGCCCAAAGGTTCCTAGAATTTATAAACTCAAATGCTATGGAACAACTTGTTACCACTCCCACAAGAGGGGAAAACATACTGGACCTGATCATCACCAACATGGGGACTCTATGCTCCAGACCAGAAGTGTATCCCTCACTGGTAAGATCAGACCATATACTAATCTCACTGGATATTCACATCCCGACCCCACCCCCTGCCCAGAAAATCACAGTGAAAAACTTCTCTAAAGCAAATTTCACACTCCTCAAAACCAAGGTGGAATCCTTCAAAGCCCCGGGCCTGTGGAAAATACGGCCCAGACCACAGAATCCTTTATAAATGCATTCTATGAACACCTTCAGGAATGCATGGATTATGCAATCCCAAATAAAACCAAGACCCAATCCTCCAAAGGCAGACATCCTGTCTGGTGGACCCCAGCCATAAACAAACTATACAATAGAAGGAGGAAGCTACTACATGATAGAGCAAAATCCCAAAAAGGGATGGCATCTCTGATCAGTATTAGCAAAAAACTACGGGCACTCATAAAATTGTTTAAGGCCTGCCTAGAGAGAAAGATTGCACAGGACACTAAGGATAATCACAAGGCTTTCTTTAGTTATGTTAGGAACCTTGGTGTGAATTCCCAGATATGCTCAGAATTAGTCCAAAATGACTATAAATACACCGAACCCACAGACATTGCCAACATCCTAGCTGACAGATTCAGTGCAAACTTCTCCCCCCCTCCCCACCAAAAGGGCAAATATCTATCCCAGCAGAGTGCTGCCCCCCTGACATCTCAGATGCTCAGGTAAGAGCCGCCCTCTCCAAAGCAAAAAACACAGCATCAATGGGACCAGACAGTGTCCTGCGCTGCATCCTACATGAACTCCAAGAAGAGCTAAACCCAAACATAAAACTACTGTTCAATCTCAGCCTTACTACAGGGTATGTACCCAAAGAGTGGCGTACAGCAACAGTGGTCCCTCTCCATAAAGGTGGTGCCTCAACTGATCCTGGAAACTATCGCCTCATAAGCCTGACTAGCTTGGTCTGCAAAGCTATGGAAAGGATCATTATGGACCTCATAAATAAAGATATTGGGGACCTACAGACACTGGATCCTACCCAGTTCGGCTTTGTTAAGGGCAGATTCTGCCTCTTAAACCTGGTCGATTTCTTTGCAACACTCACCAAGGCCATTGACGAGGGGAATGTGGTCCACACAGCCTACCTGGACCTCGCAAAAGCCTTTGATACAATACCCCACTTGGTCATTATAGATAAGCTCACCAGCTTAAATATAAACTCCTATGTCACTAGATGGGTTGCAAACTGGCTCAAGGACAGAACCCACATGGTTAGAATTGCTGGAGCTATGTCAGACTCCAAACCAGTTACAAGTGGCGTCCCACAAGGTTCAGTCCTGGGACCTCTCTTGTTCGGTATATATTTCTCAGAGGTACAGGCCAACATGGAAGGACTGTGGCTGACCAAGTTCACAGATGACTGCAAACTGGGTGCCATAATCGAGACTCTAGCCGACACAAGCATCCTCCAAAAGGGCGTCATAGAAACAGACAACTGGTGCCAGAGCCATGGCCTCAAGCTAAATGCCAAAAAGTGTATAGTCATCCCCTTTGGCAAAAACAAAGTGCCCACAAATTACCACATAGGTGGTAATCCATTAAGTACGGAAGAAGTAATTAGGGACCTGGGGACCTAAGTTGATAGCAATCTCTCATTTGACAACCACGTGGCCAAAGTGGTTAGAAAAACATTTTATATAGCCCACCTAATCATGAAGGGATTCACATCTAGATCAGGGAGGTCATCGTGCCTCTTTACTCATCCCTCATCAGGCCCATAATTGAGTACAATGCCCTTTTGGGATGTACCTTACCAGACACCTGCAGCAACTAGAAAGACCCCAAAAGTACCTCACCAAGAGGATCAAAGGGCTCAAACAGATGCCATATGCTGCCCGGTTAAAGAAACTCCAGCTCTACTCAGTGGCATACCGCCTGCTCAGAGGCGATCTGTGCCTGATGTATAAAGCCATGTGCAACCCAGAATTAATGGACATGCTGCACCTCAGAAAATCCAAATCCCATCGAGCTACGCTTTCGAGAGACTTGAACCTCAGCACTGAAATAAATAGGACATGCTGGAGGGACAGATTCATAACCCAGAGGCTCCCTTCACTCTGGAATAAAATCCCAGTCCAGGTTAGGCAGAGTCCCTCATTGACTCTCTTCAAGAGGAATCTTGATGAGTGGATGGGAGATCGTAGGTTTACCCCAGGTATCACTTCTGTGTCACTGTTAGACAGAGGCACAATATACTAACCTCGAAAAAGGGCATAGCAAAATTTATTTAAAATGGGTGGTGAAAGCCAAACACACTCTGGCTAGGCTTATAAATGCCCTAGGGCAGATAGCCTAGTATGAACCTATGAACCTATCAACCTATGGTACACAGGAATGGGATAGGCAATTCAATGAACTTTTGACCTCCACATGCCACATTGCTCATTCCTGCATATTAAGTCACATTTCCTTCTTGCTAGGATGTGTCTCAGAGTGCCTGACATCATGGTCTTCTATGCTTTACAGTTCTACAGGACTAGGCCATGATATGTTAACCACACTTTTCTTAAAATAACTGTGGAACAGCTGTTCTCCTTCCACATTTTCAGGTGGTTACATCTCTACTGCACATCTTGGAGCTTTTTTTTACAAAATGCCTGTGCATATATGTACAGATATGTTTAGGTATACTTGTCCAGTTACTTCATTTAGCAGTATTTTTTTGTAATGTACATGATTTCAGCTGTCGCTTGACCTGTACACATTTAAGGCATACCTTTATAGGATCATAGGAAGTTACTAGGCTATTGGCCCTGTGGCCCTTACAAACCTAGCCAAGAATTTAGCCCATGCTCCAGCAAGTCAGCAGCCAATGCCCCTGTCTAGCAAGGACACAGGTGGAATCCCAGGGGTGTATTTTCTGTTCCCCATCCAGTTATCCAGGTTGCACTTAAAAAAGGTTAATGAGGTATTCTGCTTGATGTGGAGCAGGAGTCTATTACACAGAAGGGGAACTCTCTGGGACACAAATCTGTCCTGCCAACAAGTCCTATTGATGTCACAGACCAGGTTGAGGTCATGCATGTGGGTTACTCGAGTGAAGCTTGACTAGCGGAGATGCAACAGTCCCATCAAGACAGGGTCTGAGATTGCTTTGTATGCCAGACAGAGGTCACCTCTGAGGAGTCTGTAAAGAGAGGTACAGGGCTTTTAGCCTATTTGTGTAGGGTAGATGTTTGAGGCCCTGGATTCTCCTGGTGAGGAGCCTCTGTGGTCTCTCCAGCTGCTGTATGTGCTTTCTGAGATACATGCCGAAAGGGGCATTACACTCAATAATGGGTCTTATAAGGGAAGAATACAGGGATGTTATGGCTTCCTGGTCCCTGGATGAGATACCCTTACTAATAAGGTGAGCTATGTAGAAAGCTTTCCATACAACGGAGGCAACACGGTGGTCAAAAGTCAGTTTGCTATCAACCTGGGTGCCCAAGTCTCTCATGACTGATTGCATGCTTAGGATCTTGTTATTAATGTGATAGTTTGTGGGACATCACTCTCCCCAAAGGGGATGATGATGCATTTTTTGGCATTCGGTTTGAGACAAAGTTTATGGCACCAGTCATTTGTTTTGGTGAGACTCTCTTGGAAGATGTCCACATCACTAGGGGAATTGATGACAGTGTCCAGCTTGCAGTCATATGCAAACTTGGTCAACCATAGCCCACTGGTTTTGGCCTGCACCTCAGAAAAGTATATGCCAAACAACAGAGGCCCCAAGACTGATCTCTGGGGTACACCTCTCATTACAGGCCTACTACTTGAGGTGGCTTCCCCTATTTTGACTAGGTAGGTTCTATCAGTGAGACAGTTTACTCCCCTTAATGAAACCACACAGTCTGGGATCAAGTGTTTGGACATTGCCAATGTCTTTGTTAATGAGGTCCATGATAATCCGTTCCATAGCCTTGCAGATCAGGCTAGTTAGGCTGATGGGTCTATCATTTCCTGGATTGGGGGATGCTCCACCTTTGTGCAAAGGGGTGACAATGGCTGTCCTCCACTCAGCTGGGATGAAGCCAGTACTCAGGCTTTGGTTGAATAGATTGCCTAATGGGGCTGCAAATTCCTGCTTGAGTTAATGAAGGATGCAGCCTGGGATGTTATTGGGTCCCATGGAGGCTATATTTTTTGCTATTGAGATGGCAATGATGACTTGCTCCCTAGAGATAAGGGGATGGGGGAAGGTGCTGGGGATGTCCTGATTTACTGCTGGGGTGGCAGAGGGGTGAAGTTTTCACTGAACCTGTCTGCCAGCAGGTTGGCTATATCTACGGCATTTGTGTATGTGGTGTCCTTGACCATCAGTTCTGAGCAGATCTGAGTGCTTCCTTCAAGGTTGCGAACATATGTGAAGAAGGCCTTATGATTGTATTTTGTAGATGTGGTCAGTTTGGACTTGAAGTTTGCTTTGGAGGATTTCACTAGTGCTGTTATTTGCTTGTTCAGGCTAAGGAGACATTGCTTCCAATTAGGCACCTGCTCTTTCTTGGTCCTGGACAGCATTTTTTCCCTTTTATTCTAGAGTTTATTTATTGCAGGTGCCCACCAGACAGGTTTACTCTTCCTTGAGGAGAATGATTTTGAACTGTCAGGTATTCTTGATTCCATACAGCTATATAAATGCTTGAATAGTACTTTGGTGTAGGTTTGGACATGTGTGCCATTTCCTATGGAAGGAGAGAGGGTTGTGAAGCTGCTTATACCTTCCCTCATGAGGTTGTAATCAGCTTTGGAGAAGTTTTTTTTTGTTTGACCATAGCTGGGGGGAGGTTCAGAGATGATTTTGGAAGTGACGGCTTTGTAGTCGGATCTTACCAGGGAGGATGACACTATAGGGATGCTGCAGTGGTTACTCATGTTGGTTAATACCAAGTCCAGTATATTATCACCTCTTGTGGGGGTGTCGACCAGCTGGTCCAAGGCATTTACATTGACAAAATCAAGGAATCTCTGGGCATTTGTGTTTTGGCATGAGTAGTTCTTCCAATCTATGGTAGAATAGTTAAGTTGCCCAGGATCAGAGTAAAGGGTTGACTTGGGATCTTGTTAATGGTTAACTGTACCTGGAGTGTTTCCTGTGCGTCATACTGTTTGACCAGCCTGGAGGTGTGTATGTCTTTAATATATATTGACACTCTACCTCCTTTTGCTTTGCTGCCCATGGTTTGGGGTCTGAATGTATGATAGGATGAGTAACCTGGTATGGCTGGGGTACTCTTCTCAGCTTTGAACCAGGTTTCTGTGACTGCACAAATGTCAGCATCTTCCAGGGTTAAGAATGCTTGCAATGAGTGCAGTTTCATGTTTAGACTCCTAGCGGTTAGCAGCATGACCTTTAATTTGCATTTTGATGAAATTTTCATGTTGGTAATTTTGACCTTGAGGCATTGCCTAAAAAGGCACTATGGGGGACACAAGAGCCTTTGCCAGAAGCCTGAAGCCCAAAGGAGACAGATGCAGGCCATCTCTGGCAAAGCATTGTGGTCTGTCGATTGTCTTCCCAGGCTGTCAGGTACTGGAGCTCCTTGGAATGACACCAGAAACTAAGCCAAATGTTAAAGTCAATCATTTTCTGTTTGTATTGAGGCATCATTCTGGGTGATGCTGCTTAAGGCTTGGAACATACCTGCCTGGGACACATATTCAGTGGGTTTGATCATGTCTCTCTTCATGTAGTCCAGAGAGGTATGTCTCAAGTCATTTCACCAATATGGACTATGACAGACTCATAACACTACCTGTTGTTGACAGACTTTAGTGCATGAGTGATATGGTGAATTCTGGCACCTGACAAACAACTAACTGTGAGATTCTCATTATCCAGCCTGGTGAGCGGCACACATGCGAGTCTCACAATGGAGCCTCCTATGACTAATATGTTGGGTTTATGTTTAGGCCCTAGTGGCTGTGAGACACAGGTGTGTGAACTATGTATGTTGTGTGGTGTAGTAGGCAGTAGAATTAGCATGTGTTTTTGCCTTGGAGGTCTCTTTTGGATATGTTTTTGTTGAGGACCTCTGCATATGTGGGTGTGTGTTGTGTAGGTGTGGGTGGTGTTGGAGGTGTGATGTTTGTGTTGACAGTCTTCTCGGTGCCAGATATATGGGCTTGTGAGGGAGAGAGCATAGACTTTAGGTTCTTAATCTAATTGCATCTCTCACATATTGTGTTCTTAGGTGGAAGTAGTAAAGGGTTGTCTGTGTATATGAGGCAGTTGCTACATTGTCTCAGGATTCCCATATCAACCAGACTGGTAGGGGAAATTGTCCATCCATATTTGTCAGGATCTGAGAGAGAGAGGCCAGAGAGAGCTAAGGGGATAAAGGCTGGAAGGTCTAAGAGGAGTACTATTAGGTGATCACACAAGTGCCACTAAGGGAAACTTTGTAGCTGGAATACCTTACAATGGGTTAAAAACAGTGCAGCTGTGGTGTGTAATGTGCATACAAGCTCAAACCAGCTCAAACTTGGGGTTTAAATACCACAGAAAATACAAGATTCTAGTAACACAGAAATCTAGCCAATCCTGCTAGTCCCTGCTTTCTTTACCAGCTTGTGCCAGACAAGGTCCAGATAGCACTACTACTCTCACTAGCAGAGGAGATAGGCTCCTACCAACATAAGATGGCTGCCAGAAACAGAAGGCAAACACAAGATGGCTGCCAGAAATACAGAAGCCAAAAACAAACAGCTCTGGATACAGCAAAACTTGTATCCCGACTATGCTACTCAATTTAGGGATAAGAACACAGTAAAACTCACAAAAAAGCACATATTAACCACTTACAGACAAAAACAGAACTCACAGTATGAAAAATACAATTACAGGGTAATGAAATGCAGTTAATCAGTAAATTGCTTTAAAACAGTGCAAATGTGATAAATTAGCTCACAATCACAACAGTAAAAACTCAAATAAAGCAGCAGTTGAGTAGAATACTGTCATCAATTTAAACAGGCTACTGGCAGTAACAAATGCTGCAAACTAAATGGAGTTGAACACCTAAGCACAAGCATCAAAATGAAGTAAGTAGAGGCACAATATTTTTTTAAGTAGAAAATGTGGAGACAGAAGATAATTCAAGGTGAAGAAGCTAAATGTATGGGCCTTCACAACTCTTAACTCTTAAGTGGGACTGGGAGGAGTGCCCAATTATCAAATTTATAGTAGAGGTAGGTGGCTAAAAAGCCACCAAGCTTTAAGATCACAACAACAGTTGAGTGGGTGGGTGGAGATACAAGATCAGAATAGAGGTAAGGATTCAATTCACTAAGCCTAAACAACAGCTGCCCAGTTTAAAAAGGGTATGCAGCAAATATTATTTTAATCAGAAATGCAGAAAACAGTTGAAAATAAACACTTATCTTTTGTAGTCTCACAGCAGGTTTTTGGAAATCAGCAGAGCAAGGACAGAAGGCCTAACCCACTGCAGCTATGAGCAAACAAGCACAAACTGGTTTAAACACTGGCTATTTAAGACAAACAGGAACCAGCCAAAGTTCAAATTGTCCAATCAAAAACACTGTAAACAGAGCCCTGTAGCAGTAACTCTAGCTAAATCAGACCAAACTAAACCCCCCTCCCAAGAAGCAACAGCTAGGCCTCTAGATAAAATATTAACTGTACTACAAGCACCAAAGGTCACAAACAGCACTAGATTCATCTTTATGCTAGTGTTTTTGAAGTGCAGCAACAAGTAAAACAGAACAAGCAGAGAAAACAAAAAGGAGACAAATATCAGAACAGAGGTAAGGATTCAATTCACTAAGCCTAAAAAACAGTTGCATAGTTTAAACAGATATGCAGCAAATATTGTTTTACTTAATCAGAAGTGCAGGAAACAGTTGAAAATAAGCACTTATCTTTTGTAGTCTTACACTTAATGTGCTTAGTAGTCATAGTAGCACTTCTGATTTTGCAGGAAGGGACATGTGATCACTTAATAGTCATTTAGAATTGCATTGCAGTGCCATCTCAGGTGATATCAGCTAACTCTATGTCAGCACGGCTATCTATGCTGATGATCATGTGCATGTGGTCTGAATACAAAAGGCAGGTTCGGAGCATGGTCCATGCCGATGATCATGTACATGCAGTCCACATATAAACGGCAGACTCGGTACATGGTCAGTGCCGACGATCATCTGCATGCGGTCCACATCCAAAAGGCAGGCTCAGTATATAGTCTTTGCCGATGATCATGTGCATGTGGTCCATATACAAAAGGTAAGCCCAGTATATGGTCTGTGCTGATGATCATGTGCATGCGGTCCACATACAAAAGGTAAGCCCAGTATATGGTCTGTGCCGATGATCACGTGCATGCGGTACACATACAAAAGGCAGGCTCAGTGCATGCTAACGATCATGTGCATGTGGTCCACATACAAAAGGAAGACTCGGTGCATGGTAACATACTTCTTATGCAGTCCTACTACTGTGTTGTCTAGAAATCATTTGCAGCCTTTTTTCATGCCTTTTCTAGTGAACTTGCCCTACATAGTCAGTACATTGGTTATGAATCCTACCCTGTGTTTTAACTGCTATCTTTCTCCATATTTTCACTTTTATCCTTGATTTAGTGCTGTAAAAATCTTGTGCAAAATTATTTGTGATTTTCTTAATTCTTATTTTCATTTCTGTCAGATAAAAAAATAAGTTTGGAGTAAGCCCAAAAGAATATGACTTAAAAATAGATACATTGTTAGTTTCCCAGTTCATTTTAAACAGTCCTGAGACATCAAACATTTTATATTTTTTCAATGGTGAGATTAAATACAGCCCTGATGCAAGTACCATATTATGAGATGTGATTGTGAATCATAGGCTCATAGGTTGGTACTAGGCTATAACAATTCCTTGGCTATTTCTTCCCACAATATTTACTTCCCTGGACCCCTGGGTGACTGACATGATCCCTGCAGTAAATTTCCTATCTCCCATCCAGTCATCAAGGTTCCTTTTGACGAGGGTGAAAGAGGTGCTCTGCTTGACATGTATTGGCAGTCTATTCCAGAGTCTGGGGAGTCTCTGAGTCAGGAACATATCCCTCCAGCATGTTTTGTTCATTGTGATGACAAGGTTTAAATCCCTGGAGTGTGTGGCTCTGAGTGATTGGGATTTCTTTAAGTGTAGCATGTCCAACAGCTCTGGGTTTGACATGGCCTTGTATGTTAAGCAGAGATCGCCTCTGAGTAGACGATATGCGACAGAATATAGCTGACTTTTTTTAGAAGGTCAACATAAGGCATCTGCTTTAGGCCTGTGATTCTTTTAGTGAGATATTTCTGCAGCCTTTCCAGTTGTTGCAGATGTCTTGAGAGGTACATACCAAATGGGGCATTGTATTCTATAATGAGTCTAATGAGGGATGAGTTCAGTGGGATAATGGCCACCTTTTTTCTGGATGAAAAGCCCTTAGTGATGAGGTGTGCCACATAGAAGGATTTCCTGACTGTTGAGGCAATGTGGTTATCGAAGGTGAGACCACTGTCCACCTGTGCCCCTAAGTCTCTTATCACACTTTCAGTGTTTAGTGTACTGCCACCTATGTGATAATTCATGGGTACATGTTTTTTCCCAAAGGGTTGCCTAAGAAATATCTTTGGCAATTTTATTTTCGTAACTAGCTTTGACGGATTTTATGAGGGATCTCAGCTTCTTACTAAGGTTGGTAAGGGAGTTTTTTGCATCCTGGGATTTTCCTCTTTTCTGCAACAGTTTTTTCCTTTTGTTGTAAAGTTTGTTTATAGCAGGGGACCACCAGATTGGCTTCCTTTTTTCGGAGGAGAGCATCTTGGTTCTGTTTGGGTTGGCATGATTCATGTACGAGTGGATGTGCTTGTGCCTTAGTGTAGGATTCAGCAGTTGAACTTTCAGTACCCATCTGCATGGGTGTCATGAAGTTTGTCACTTCTGACTTGAGTAGCATGAAATTGGCTTTGGAGAAGTTTTTTACGGAGGTTTCCTTACTGGGGGGTAGGGGAGGGATGTGGATGTCAAGGGTGATTAGCTTATGGTCAGACCTGATCAATGAAGGGGTGACCATAGGTGTGGAGCATCGATTTCCAATGTTGGTAATGACCAGATTTAGGATATTGGAGCAACTGGTAGGACTATGGATTAGATGATTCAGGGCATTGGAATTTATGAATTCCAAGAACCGTTGAGCAAAGGTGTTGGTGCATGAATAGTTTTCCTAGTTAATGGCAGGGTAGTTGAAATCATTCAGTATTAGGGTGTTTGGTTGTATCTTAATATTTTCCAGTATGTTTAGAAAGGTGTAGTGAGAATCGTGGGGCATGGTGGGGGATCTGTAGCAAGCTACAATTTGGATTGCAGTCTTACCTAGTGTTAGTTGCACCTGCAGAATTTCAGGTGCATTGTGTTGGGCAACTAGTTTGGTGGTGTGAATATCCTTGGTGAATATGGACACTCCTCCACCTTTAGTGTTTCGGTCCTGGTTTGGTGGCCGAAAAGTGTGGTAAGAGTTGTAGCCTGGTATTGCAGGGGTGCTCTCTGGAGCCTTGAACCAGGTCTCAGTTACTGCACAGATATCGATGGTCTCCATTTTTAGGAGTGCCTCGAGAGAGTGCATTTTGAGGTTTAGACTTCTAGCATTGAGTAGCATTACCTTCAGATTTTGCATGCTTGTACCTGTTACGGTGGAGGTTTTGTCCTTTGAACTTTGCCTAAAAAAGGCACTATAGGGATGGCAAGAGCCTTAGCCAGTAACCTGAATCCCAGGGGTGACAGGTACAGGCCATCTCTGGCAAAGCATTGTGGTTTGTCGATCATGTTGTCCCAGGCAGACAGATACTGGATCCCCTTTGAATGACACCAGAAGCTTAGCCAATTGTTGAAGTCAATCATTTTGTCCTTATACTGTGATATAATTCTGGGCGAAGGCAGGATGTTACTCAGGGCTAGGGTCATACCTACTTGGGCCACATGATCTGAGAGCTCTTCCATGTCTCTTTTCATGTAGTCCAGGGAGGTACGTCTCAAGTCATTCACTCCAACATGGACAATGACAGGGTCATATTTGTATTTGTAGTGGAGTGACTTGAGTGCATGTGTTATGTGGCGGATCCTGGCACCCAACAGGCAGCTGACTGATAAACTATTTGGATTAGCAATGTAAAAGCCTCATAATTGTTACTCAATAATTAAATGCAGCTATCATGAATGAATGCACACTCTATAACTGCTTATGTTACTTTATTTTGAACAATTTGATGAAGCTGAAGACATGAGCCTTTTTCATCCAAGATCTAGTTTCAGCAATCAAACATTCATTAAATGTTTGACATTAAAGAACAACAAACTAAAGCTGACAAATGTAACCATCAGCATGATTTCTACAAAAGTTAGAGTTATGATTTACCTACCATATGCTAAACTAGAAAAGGACAGTTAAATAGCAGCTATTAAGAACATTATTTTTTAGCATAACTAGTGATCCAATTTTGAAAAAAGCTACATACAGTGGAGTTCTGTTCTCAGCACTGTGGCCAGAAATACAGTTCATTTTTCATGCCTAGCAATCTGTACATCAGCCACAAATTTGTCTTCTACAAGATATTCATCAGAGTACAAATTATCACCACTGACTACAGTTCCCTGGCCTGGTTCATGTCTGCTAAAAGGAATACAAAAAGTTAATGTTTTGTCATCAGTTATACACTTATGTGAAGACAATCTATGTTTGCATGACATACTTTGCATTCAAATAACATAAATTACTCAACAAACTTTCTTTCCTAACCAGAGGACAAGTTGTGGATAGCAAAAAGTAAAGAGTTGAAGGATTTTATCTGGGAGGGAAAGAGGACAGGAATTAAGTGAGATAAGTTGATCCTTCCAATAGAACAAGGTGATTTGGGATTACCCTTTTTTGAAGGGATATTTCAGAGCTCCGCAGTTAAGGCTCCTATATATAGCACAAGCAGAAAGCTATAATTCAAAGTGGAAAAGGATTGTGATGAAATGGGGGAGGGCCTCAGGAAATAAGAAAAGACTGGGATATTGGCTATAAATCATTATGGAGAATAACATTAACTATATAAGATAGTATAGCCATAAAGTAGTAGAACGTTTGCCAAGAACTAAGCCAACACACAAATGGAGAAAGGAGATTCTGTCAATAGGAATAACTGCAATTAGGGGTACAGAGAATAATAAGATGGGGTTGGAATTTACTGGAAAAACTGGCAAAGGAACCAAGGTATTGGGAGCAAATAATTAGAGAGGGAAAGGTAATAGAATGGGAAGATACAAAGAATTTATTTGGACTGCAGGTTAGAGATATCCTTCCCTATCAATGATTGATATCAGAGTATAGGCAAAAAAATAGGAACAGGGAGATACTAAATCAAAGACCAGCACTGGTAGAGTTTTTAGTTAAATCTAGAGCAGAAGCTGCAGTTACAAAAGGAAAATTAGTTGGGCGTATAAAATATTGCACGATAACTATAGGAATAAACAGAGGTAGTGAAAAAGGATTTGTGAAGAAAGATTGAGGCTCATAGGCAATTACTAGGCCAGCTGCCCCTGTGGGCCACCTAAATCCTCAGCAGTTTCCCTTGAATATTGTACTTTGTGTCATTGAGGTAAACACCGTAACCATTATAACAACCCTCAACTCATAAAGAAACAAATATGCAACCAAGTCTAGAAGATTTAGGATTTTTTGTTTGGAAGTGCTTGCTTAGATATTTTTATACCACAAGCAGACTCCAAAGAATGTTTCCTCAGATAGAATGCAAATGATGGAGGTATGATGGGGAAGAAAAAGGTAACTGAGAACATATTTTTGGTATTCACAGGATCATAGGAGGTTACTAGGCTAATGTCCCTGGGGCCCTTACAAGCCTAGCCAAGAGTTTATCCCTAAAAAGAAACCTCAGCCAGCACCTGTCGCCCCTGTCAATGAGGGGCACAGGTGGAACCCCTGGGACAGATTTGTGGTTTCCAATCCACACATCAAGGTTGCGCTTGAAGAGTGTCAGCGAGGTGCTCTGTTTGATGTGTATGGGAAGTCTTTTGCAGAGATGGGGCACCCTTTGGGAGACAAACCTGTCTCTCCAGCAGGTTTTGTAAGCACAAAACTGGAACATCTGCAGTAGTTGAATTTGATTATTCACAATACAAATGGATACAAATGAAAATAAAAATGTTGCCAATAAAAACGTTAAGCGCTTTCTTCCCATAAAATATGGGACTTCATCAGAACAAACTAAACTAACATACCCAGCCACATATATACATCTTACCCCACCCTTAATTACATACCATTGTCCATTAATTAACTATTTAAAGTGATAGAACCAACTCACATATTAACTTCCTAAGCAAATTCAAGAACCCAAATATTATTTGTAACAGCAATAAATAAAATGAATTTAACTTAAAATTGTAGTTACCATTAATTTCCAAACATTCATTGAATATTAATATTGTATCACAGATCTTACCCGATAATATTTCTTATTTTTAACAGACTAGAAATGCTCACATGTTCATTAATACCTGGATAATGTGTAGCATACAACTGCAACTGTCATCTTAATTCACATAAATCCAGGAAAATGCCCAGCATTTTCCCTTGTGCATCTTTTATTAATTGTTGTAAGACAAAAAAACTTAAAATTATGACTAGGGAATTCCTTCTGATGTCTGCTAAGTGCATTAGTCATTTTACATTTTTTCATATCCGTGAGATGCTCATGCATCCTATCCCTTAAGCATCTACTGTTTTTCCCTATATAAAATGTAGTGCATCCCTGACACTTGGCCATATAGACCACATTAGTACCATTACAATTATAATGTCCCTTAAAGTGTATTCTTTTTCCATTTATAAACTGAAACACTTCTCCTGTCTCCAAAATATAGGGACAATATGGGTACCTACCACATTTACAGTTTCCTAACTTCCTATTTACATATCCACTGTTATGGGAGCCTTCCAATATATTTTTTAGAGATCTGTCCTTCCTATACAGTACTGTAGGTTCTTTACCAACCTTATGGCCCACCAGTTGATCAAACTGTAAAATTTCCCAGTTATTTCTTATAATCTCAACTACATAGTGTGAATCCAAATTATAAGGTGTGATGAAAAGTACTCCTTCTCTCCCCCTACCTTCTCTTTTCCACATTGCTAAACATCCATTTTCTTTTCCACCTTAATAATGGTTAATATACACCCTCCTGTCATTTTTTTACAATTCCATCTTTAATTTTGCTTAAAAGTGTCTCTGGATACCCTCTCTTGGAAAATATTCCCATAATGTATTCTATTTCCATCATAAAATCACTATACCTGGTGACCGTCCTGGCTGCCCATACCATCTGTCCCTTTAACAATGGACTTTTTCTGATGGTACGGGTGCCAACTTCCAAACTCTAGGTAGGAGTTTGAAAACATTGGTTTCCTATAAATCATAGAATACAACACTAATTCTCAGACCCACATCCAAATATGAAATATTGATTTTGCTAAGTATGTGTGAATTTCAGGAAATTCCTTGTCAAATCTATATATTCTAGGAAACTTCTCAGTTGGGCTTCTGTCCCTTTCCATAATAAAAAGACATTGTCCAAAAACCTAGTATAATACTCTATAAATCACCAATACTCACTTACCATCACAGTTTCTTGCTCCCAATATGACATGACATAATATGCAAAAATGGGGGCACATGCGGATCCCATTGCCACACCCATGACCTGTCTGTAGTATTGGCCCTTAAAGTACACAAAATTGTTTTTTAAAACTACTTCCATTAAGATGATATATTTATTAATTTGATTTTGATCATAAATTCCAGTTTTAAATAATTGAACCTCTAACCAGTTAAGACATTGCTCATGGGGTATCACGGAGAATGAGTTACATACATCAGTTGTGACTAATATCACTTCTTCCCCTATTTGGATTTTGTTTAGGTTTTCTAAAAATTGCCATTAATCCTTGCAAATGCAGTGGCGGCTGGTGACTTCAAATCAAAGGGGGGCTGCAGGAGCCAGCTGAATGGGAGGGGTCAAAGGGGAGGGGTGTGGCCAACCAGAAAGGGGAGGAGCTATGCTCAAAACCACAAAAACTAACTTTAATTAAATACACTCCCCTGGGTGGCATGGCAAACCATCATTATGAGAGTCCAATCAAGACAAAAACAAGTGTAGAAGAATAAAAATATTTCAATGCATTGGCTGCATGACAGCTTACTTAATATCTAGATGGAAACAAAAGGTTGTGAGGCATGAAAAAATAAATTACTTTTTAAATACATTACTGGAATGCCAGTCAAAATCAAGTACAAGCAAAACCAGAAGCACTCAACTCAAACCACTTCTCCTTGCACTGCAGTTCTAATTATAATTTATATTCAGCTTTATTAAAGTGCCAAGTAACATGCTGAAAGTAGAAATCTCTGTGATGCCCCCACTTGTAAAAATGTTTCTTATCCAAAAAGACCTGCTGCCTGACAACTATCTACTTGTTTCATGGGGAAAACGTGTAAGTAAAAATGAAAAGCAAACAAGAAACAAGCTCAAGATACATTGCTTAAAGGATTACTGTACAGGTTATGGACCACACATGATTGGCATTCTGTTTAGTTTACGGGTAAAGTCTGTAGAGATGACTGGAAGTCTCCAACAAGTGTAATGAGCTTTTTAAAATAATGGAATCCTGTCCTTTAATACCCAAGGCTTATACATTATCTAGTCAAGTATTCTCTGCATGGCAACAACAGAAAGGCTTTCAATGTTGGCAATTCTTTAACAGTATGCTTATTAAAGCTTACTTGCATCTTATGATCTCAGACAAGCTTACACTATGGTCATTAAAGCATTGCTACTTAAACACAGAGCAACAGGCACTTTGAGTAATAAGCATAAATCAAGAGTACAAAAATATGACAGAAACCAGACCTTTCTGCAAAATCAAGGACAGATGAAAAGCCACTGTAGTACTTGTGTCTACCTTGGATGGGGGGGAGACACACTGCACATTTACACTGCATAACTACTCCTTGCCTTGCTTGGACACATCCAGAGTCAGTACATGGTGGAGTGGGGTGCAACAAGTATGTCACAATTTGAAATGTCTCTGGCTGACTGTGATGGCCCTGACACATGTGGCATAACTCTCAACCTCAGAGCAAGAAATCTGGACAAAGCCATACACAGAAGTGGGACAAATGCCCACAAATAAGGACAATTTTTAAATATTGCTCTAATAAACTTAGAAAGATAATAGAATAGGTCTTGCATTAGTATGACTTTTCTGAAGGGTATAAAATCTGAAACTCAAATGTCTGCCATTATTTTCTAACTTCCGTCTTTAGTGATTTGTCACTAATTTGCCAAAAAACACAATTTTATGAAAAATGGACCAAATGTGATGCAAAAATATAAAATAGCCACACAATACAGCTGGGAACCTGTCAAAGAAGGGACACTTTCATATTAGTACTGCTAACTTGAGCAGCTGACAAAATAAAAGAATCTACATGCATTTAAAGTAATCTATAACTTTGATTATTACAGTTATTTCTTAATTGTAAACCCTCCATGTTTTCTTCCAAAATTGCTATTTTGCGGAGGGATTATTAGGAGGAAGAGCAACATTTTAAGCCAAAATCGGAGACAGTTGAGAGGTTGGCTATGCCTAATTCTATAAAGCAATTTATTTGCATGTACCTCTCAACCTGTTAATGCAATAAATCTGAACAAGGCCAAATATACTGGGGGAACATATAAACAGTACTAAAAATTGCTCTTGTATAAATTGAGACAGTTGATAGAATAACAGTTCTTACTTTAGCATGCATTTTTCTGAAGGTTATGAAGTCTGAAACTCAGTGTATCATTATTTAGTGACTTAATTTCTAAATGATTTGCCAGAAAACTACAAATTTTATGAAGAACAAACCAAAAATAAGAAGCAAAAATCTATTCATTCTTTGAAAATCTGGACAGTTGGGAGGTATAGTTCAGCTGGGCCTGTCTGAGATTGCTGCTCTTCCCCCCTGACAAAATCACGGTTGAAGAGCCTCTGCAGCCATTCCTATGAACCATTACTTGGCTATTTCACTCCATTTACCATAAACACTAATGTGCATACTGCTTTACTTGTATGATGAGTTGGACTTCATTTGAAAGTTTTATTTTGTATTTTACAGCACAAACACTAAGTCATCTACTAAACAAAGCAATGCAGTCTCACAATGAAAACTTAGCATTAAAACTTCTCTGCTCTTGAAACTCACATTCATTGAAACAGCATTGAAAACCACATTCAAAGAAAATACATTTTGCCAGTGGCAGATAAAGATTAATTTTGGGCTGTTTTCAAATCATAGGCCCCTTGCATATGAAACATACATGTGTTCTTTGATACACCTTCCTCATTGTACTAAATTATATTCCTTGTACAATATATTACAGTTGTTAGAGGGCGTTTTAAATTTGTTTTGAACATTTTTCCAGTAAACAATGAAACAAAATGCATGAACCCATAATGACAAAACTGCCCAGTTCAGAACATTTATCATAAAAGTCTACTCAGACTTCCGCAGTCCACCATTATCAGTAAATATGCACAATTCTACAGTCCACCATTATCAGTAAATATGCACAATTCTACAGTCCATTATCAGTAAATATGCACTATCTCTGAAGAAGTAAAAGTCATCTAAATAATTCCACATTAAAGAAATCTGTAACTAATGAAGAGGTTGCTGCTAGCAAACACCTTTATATTTCATGGTTTCATCGAAAAATAAAATGCCTGTTGCCCCTCAGGAATAAATTGCCTATATTACATTAAAAAATGATAAGCTAGTAATATTGCAAGAGGAAATGGATGGCAAACTGATAACGAACTCATAGTTAGTATCTTCACCAAGGAGAACATTCTCAGTACAGCAGCATCCACCCCTTGTGGGAGTATAACCCACAGCCTTCTGCATCAAAGACAAGTACACAACTTGTTGTGCTATTAACAAGGCAAACCAACTTCACTTAAGCAGCACTAAACTTCTGTTCGCCTGCAGCTCTCAGCTCCTTGTAAAATCTACTCAATACTCAACTTTGCAGCACAGGAAAACTGGAAAAAGCCAAAATGTATTGGGGGGGGGGTCAAAAGCCCAAAAACCAGGGACACAAACATTGCTTGTATAATCATGGAAAGTTGCTAGAACCATACATTTTACTGCCAAGCTCCCTGTGCAAAACAGAGCAACATACCACTACGCTAAATCAGCTGCTTTGTAAAAGAGGAAGACTGAAACTTAAATGGCTATCATTTAGTGAATTCAGTTCTCACCATAGCTGTCAACCTCTTAGTACAAAACACCTGGACAAACCCAGTAATGAGGGAATACAGCCCTCAAACATTCAGTGAATTCAGTTCTTGCCATAGCTGTCAACCTTAGCACAAAAAACCTGGACGAAGCCAATAATGAGGGAATACAGTCCCAAAAATAGGGACAAATTTCAAATATTCATCTTATAAACTTAGAAAATTGCTAGAATAAAAGGTTGTGTTACTATGTATTTTCTGAAGAACATGAAGTCTGAAATTCAAATGCCTGTCAATTTTACTGCTGACAGAATAAAAACAATTTTCAGCAGAGACCCAGGGAGAAATACTGCAGACACGTCTTTGTAAAATGACAGGGCACCAGAGCAAATCCACACAAACACAGGAGGAGATGCAGACTCCACACAGAAGGCACCCCAGCCAAGAATCAAACCAGAAAACCTATAGCTGTGAGGCAACAATACTACCACTGCACCATCAAATATGCAAAGACTTAAACATTCAGAAACCTGAAGTCTGAAATTCAAATGCCTGTCAATTTTATTTAACATTTGTTAATCAGGACAGTCTGACTTGGAACAAAAAAAAAATCAGCAGAGGCCCAGGAAGAAATAATGCAGACATGTCTTTGTAACATGGGAGGACACAAAAGCAAACCCACACAAACACAGGGAGAAGATAAAGACCCCACAAAGAAGGCACCCCAGCCAAGAAGCAAACTTGAGAACCTGCAGCTGTGAGGCAACAATGCTACAACTGCCCCATCAAATATCAAGCATTACAACATTTACAAACCACAGATATTATGAGGAACAGATCAGATCAAACATGAGGCAAAAATCTGCAGTTTTTTTTCACAAATGGTGGTGGGTAGGGAATTAAGGTCTTTAAAACCTGCATACAAGGTGCAGGATTCAAGCCTGAGGTATTCCCTACCACACACACAAACACCTGTAGTAGCAAACCACAAAAACTAAATATACTGCATTGGGTGCCAAACAGCTGTCATGAGAGTCCAATCAAGACAAAATGAAGTGCAGAAGAAAAAAATATTTCAATGCATTGGCTGCATGACAGCTTAATATCTAGATGGAAACAAAAAAGGTTGTGAGGCATGAAGAAATAAATTACTTTTTTTTAAATACATTAATGGAATGCCAGTCAAAATCAAGTATAAGAAAACAAGCAGCACTCAACTCAAACCACTTCTTGCACTGCAGTTCTAATTATAATTTATATTCAGCTTTATTAAAGTAACATGCTGAAAGTAGAAATCTCTGATGCCCCCACTTGTAAAATATTCCTTATCCAAAAAAAGACCTGCTGCCTAACAACTACTTGTTTCATGGGAAAACATGATCAAAGTAAAAATGAAAAGCAAACAAGAAATAAGCTCAAGATACATTGCTTAAAAGGATTACTGTACAGGTTATAGACCACACGATTGGCATTCGGTTTATGGTAAAAGCCTGCAGAGATGACTGTAAGTCTCCAAGTGTAATGAGACTCTTAAAATAATGTAATTCTGTCCTTTATTACAAATACTGGCATATGCATTTCAATACCCAAGGCTTATACATTATCTAGTTAAGTATTCTCTACATGGCAACAGAAAGGCTTTCAATGTTGGCAATTCTTTAACAGTATGCTTATTAAAGCTTACTTGCATCTTGCAATCTCAGCCAAGCTTACCCGATGGTCATTAAAGTATTGCTACTTAAACACAGAGCAACATGCACTTTGAGTAATAAGCATAAATCAACAGTACAAAAAATATGACAGAAACCAGACCATTCTGCAAAAATCAAGGACAGATGAAAAGCCACTCTAGTGCTTGTGTCTACCTTGGATGGGTGGGTTCTCTGCACATTTACACTGCATAACTACTCCTTGCCTTGCTTCGACACATCCAGAGTCACTACATGGGGGAGTGGGGTGTAACAAGTATGTCACAGTTTGAAATGTCTCTGGCTGACTTGTGATGGCCCTGACACATTTGTCATACCTCTCAACCTCAGAGCAAGAAATCTGGACAAAGCCATACAAAGAAATGGGACAAAGGCCCAAAAATAAGGACATTTTTTTAAATATCACTCTTATAACCTTAGAAAGCTAATAGAGGTCTTGCATTAGTATGAATTTTCTGAATGGTATGAAATCTGAAACTCAAATTTCTGTCATTATTTTCTAACTTCAGTCTTTAATTATTTGTCACTAATTTGCCAAAAAACACAATTTTATGAAAAATGGACCAAAAATGTGATGTAAAAATATAAAATAGCAACACAATACAGCTGGGAACCTGTCAAAGAAGGGACACTTTAATATTAGTACTGCTAACTTGAGCAGCTGACAAAATAAAATAATCTACATGCATTTCTGAAATAAAAGTAATCTGATTATTACAGTTATTTCTTAATTATAAACCCTCCATGTTTTCTTCCAAAATTGCTATTTTATGGAGGGATCATTAGGGAAGAGCAACATTTTGAGTCAAAATCAGGGACAGTTCAGAGGTTTGGCTATGCCTAATTCTATAAAGCAATTTATTTGCATGTACCTCTCAACCTGTTAATGCAATAAATCTGGACAAGGCCAGATATATTGCGGGGAACATATAAACAGTACTAAAATTGCTCTTGTATAAACTGGGACATAAATCTGGACAAGGCCAAATATATTGGGGGGAACATATAAACAGTACTAAAAAATGCTCTTCTATAAACTGGGACAGTTGACAGAACAGGTCTTACTTTAGCATGCATTTTTCAGAAGGTTATGAAGTCTGAAACTAGGTGTGTCATTATTTAGTGACTTAATTCCTAAATGATTTGCCAGAAAACCACAAATTTTTATGAGGAATAAATCAAAAATAAGAAGCAAAACATCTATTCATTCTTTGAAAATCTGGACAGTTGGGAGGTATGGTTCAGCTGGGGCTGACTAAGTTTGCTGCCCTTCCCCCTCACAAAACCCTGGTCGAATGGAACCTCCGTGCAGCCATTCCAGTGATCCATTAATTTGCTATTTCACTCCATTTACCATAAACACTAATGTGCATACTGATTTACTTCTATGATGATTTGAACTTAATTTGAAAGTTTTATTTTTGCATTTTACAGCACAAACACTAAGACATAACAAACTTGGCATTAAACCTTCTCTGCCCTTGAAACTCACATTCACTGAAACAACATTAAAATCCACATTCAAAGAAAATACATTTTACTCGTGGCAGATAAAAATTAATTCTGGGCTGTTTTCAAATCATAGGCCCCTTGCATATGAGACATACATGTGCTCTTTGATACACCTTCCTATTGCTTTGAACATTTTTCCAGTAAACAATGAAATAAAACTGTCCAATTCAGAACATTTCCATCATAAAAGTCTACTCAAACTTCTACAGTCCACTATTATCAGTAAATATGCACAATTCTACAGTCCACCATTATCAGTAAATATGCACAATCTCTGAAGTAGTAAAAAAGTCATCTAAATAATTCCACGTTAAATAAATCTGTAATGAAGAGGTTGGTGCTAGCAATCACCTTTACATTTCATGGTTTCATCGAACAATAAAGTGTCTGATGCCCCTGTGGAATAAATTGCCTAAATTACATTAAAAATAAGCTAGTAATATTGCAATTGGAAATGGATGGCAAACTGATAACAGGCTCATAATTAGTATCTTAACTTTCAGCATTCACCCCTTATGGGAGTAGAACCAACAACCTTCTGCATCAAAAGCAAGCACACAGCCTGTTGTGCTATTAGCACTAAACTTCTCTTCCCCTGCAGCTCTCAGCTCCTTGTAAAATCTGCTCAATACTAAACTGCATCTCAACTTCGCAGCACAAGAAGTCTGGAAAAAGCAAAATTTATTGGGGTGGGTCAAAAGGGCAAAAACCAGGGACACATTAAACATTGCTTGTATAATCTTGGAAAGCTGCCAGAATAAAATGCTGTGTTACCACGGTACCACCATACATTTTACTTTCAAAGTCCCTGTGCAAAAAAGAGTCAGAACATACCACTATGCCAAATCACCTGCTTTGTGAAAGAAAAATGCTGTTACCATTGTAATTTTACAGACAAGGTCCCTGTGCAAAACAGTCAAGAGCAACATACCACTATGCCAAATCAGCTGTTTTGTGAACGAGAGGAAGACTGAAACTTAAATGGCTATCATTTAATTAATTCAGTTCTCACCATAGCTGTCAACCCCTTAGCACAAAACACCTGGACAAACCCAGTAATGAAGGAATACAGCCCTCAAACATATTCAGTGAATTCAGTTCTTGGCCACAGCTGTCAACCTTAGCACAAAAAACCTGGACAAAGCCACTAACAGGGTATTACAGTCCCAAAAATAAGGAAAAATTTCAAATAGTCATCTTATAAACATAAAAAATTGCTATAATAAAAGGTTGTGTTACTATATATTTATTGCTAGAATAAAAAGTTGTTTTACTATGTATTTTCTGAAGACTATGAAGTCTGAAATTCAAATGCCTGTCAATTTTACTTCTGATGGAACAAAAACAATTTTCAGCAGAGGCCCAGGGAGAAATACTGTAGACACGTCTTTGTAAAATGGCAGGATACCAGAGCAAATCCACACAAACACAGAGATAAAATGGAGACTCCACAAAGAAGGCACCACAGCCAAGAATCAAACCGCAAATCCTATAGCTATGAGGCAACAATACTGCCACTGCACCATCAAATATGTAAGAAATTAAACATTCAGAAACCTGAAGTCTGAAATTCAAATGCCTGTCAATTTTATTTAACATTTGTTAATCAGGACAGTCTGACTTGGAACAAAAAAACAATTTTCAGCAGAGGCCCAGGAAGAAATAATGCAGACATGTCTTCGTAACATGGGAGAACACAAAAGCAAACCCACACAATCACATGGAGAAGATACAGACCCCACAAAGAAGGAACCCCAGCCAAGAATCAAACCTGAGAACCTGCAGCTGTGAGGCAACAATGCTACTACTACACCATCAAATATCAAGCAAACAGACCCCACAAAGAAGGAACCCCCAACACTGCTACTGCTACACCATCAAATATCAAGCAAATGACCCAACAAAGAAGGAACCCCAGCCAAGAATCAAACCTGAGAACCTGCAGCTGTGAGGCAACAATGCTACTACTACACCATCAAATATCAAGAATTGGAACATTTACAAACCACAGATATTATGAGGAACAGATCAGATCAAATATGAGGCAAAGATCTGCAATTTTTTTACAAATGGTGGTGGGTAGGGAACTCAAGTCTTTAACACCTGCATACAGGGTACAGGGTTCAAGCCTGAGATATTCCCTACCACACCCCCATGAGCACCTGGGGCATTTACACACACACACACACACACACACACACACACACACACACACACACACACACCAGTCCATCCCAATAGGCTTCCCTACCATTGTAAACAATAAACACACACCAGTCCATTCAAATAGGCATACATTCATTCACACACTTCCCTACCATTCTAAACAATAATTAACATACTTACCTGTCCTTGCTGCCCATTCTCCATAACGTTAATCCAAATGCCCGTGCAGTAATCCATAGTCCCGCGATCCAAACCCTAATCCACAGTCCCGACGCTGACTGCTGCTGCAGTCCGGCCCCGACGTGTTTTCCCAGCGAGTCTGTGCACTTTAAAAGTGCACAGACGTCTCCTATGTTTCCCTACCTGGACTGCCGGACTGCCTGGAGCATGCGCAGTAGACTCACAGTAGTCTGGACTACTGCGCATGCGTGAAGTCCGCGAATTTTTAAAAATTTTTTTTTTTTTTTTTTTGTTGAGGGGGCTGCAGTCCGACAGCCTGATAGCACGGGCCGCCCCTGTGCAAATGTAAGAAAATACTTACAACACTTTTTGCATCTGAACATCCAAATACTTACTAATGAAACATGTTTTTGATCTCTTTCCATCTACTATGGGCCTAAATTTCACATCTCTCAACCCCTTATGTATCTTAGGTATTCCAAAAATACTGGATACCATTGGGTATACATTCTTCATGTATTCATATTCCTCCTCATCTATTTGATCCTGATACAACATGTCTTCAAGCACTAAATCCACTTTTTTATTAGTAATATGTATTTCATTAATTGAACTTTCAACATATGACTCGTCCAATAGTAATATAGTAACTCCATTGGAATAATCCCCCCTGTCCATAATTACTATACCATTCTCTTTGTCGGGCTTCATTATGCGTATGCCCCTATCATTTATTATATCATTATTTTCCAGGATTGATGTGAATTAAGATGGCAGTTGCAGTTGGATGCTATTATCCAGGTATTAATGAAAATGTGAGCATTTCTAGTCTGTTAAAAATAAGAAATATTATGGGATAAGATCTGTAATACAATATTAATATTCAATAAATGTTTTGAAATTAATGGTAACTACAATTTTATGTTAAATTAATTTTATTTATTGTTACAAATAATATTTTGGGTTCTTGAATTTGCTTAGGAAGTTAATATGGGAGTTGGTTCTATCACTTTAAATAGTTAATTAATGGACAATGGAATGTAATTAAGGATAGGGTGGCTGGGTGTGTTAGTTCAGTTTGTTCTGATGAAGTCCCATATTTTATGGGAAGAAAGAGCTCAACACTTTGAACTTTTTATTGTCAACGTTTTTATTTTCATTTGTATCATGAAAAAACGGATTCAACTACTTCAGCTGTTCCAGTTTTGTGGTTACAAGTTTGGACTATTCTCCAGCAGGTTTTGTTGATGTCACATATTAGGTTCAGGCCTTTTGAGTGGGTAATGCGTGAGGAGTTAGACGTATGGCTATGGAGCATCTCTAGTGAGGCAGGGTCTGAGATTGCCTTGTAGGCGAGACATAGATCACCGCTGAGCAATCTGTACAATACAGAGTAGAGTGATAGCAACTGAACCTGTCTGCATAGGACAGGTGTTGGAGGCCATTGATTCTCTTTGAGAGGTATTTCAGTGCCCTCTCCAGTTGGTGCAGATGTTTGGAGAGGTACATCCCAAATGGGGCATTATACTCAATTATTGGTCTAATGAGGGAGGAGTATAGAGAGGTAATAACCTCCTTTTTTCTGGATGCAATCCCTTTACTTATGAGATGAACCAGGTAAAAGGCTTTTGTGATCACTGCCGCTACATGATGGTCGAATGTGAGGTTGTTATCAACCTGAATGCCTAGATCTCTCACCACAGATTGTGTGCTTAGGGGGTTGTCGTTGATGTGGTAATCAGAAGGGGTCATGTTTTTGCCGAATGGTATGATGATACTTTTTCTGCATTTAGCTTGAGGCCATGACTTTGGCACCAGTCATTAGTTGCTGTGAGACCCTCTTGCAGTTATGTTAACATAATTTGGGGTGTCAATGACAGCACCCAACTTACAGTCATCAGCAAACTTGGTCATCCACAGGTCTTTTGTCTTTGCTTGTACCTCTGAGAAATAGATGTCAAACAGTAGGAGTCCCAGGACAGATCCCTGGGGAACTCCACTAGTGCGAGGTCTGCTATTGGAGGTGGAGGTGCTTATTTTTACTTTGAGGGTCCTGCCGGTGAGCCAGTTGGCCAACAACCTGATGAGATAGGGATTTACACCAAGTTGTGTTAGCTTTTCGATGATGCCTGAGTGGGTGACTGTGTCAAAGGTCTTGGCCAAGTTAAGGTAAGCTGTATGTACTGACCTCCCCTCATCCAGCACTTTGGTGACAGTCTCAAAGAAGTCAACCAGGTTCAACAGGTAAGATCTGCCCTTGATGAATCCGAACTGAGTGGGGTCAAGTGCTTGGAGATTGCCTATGTTCTTGTTTATGAGATCCATAATAATATGCTCCATGGCTTTACAGATCAGACTTGTCAAGCTAATGGGGCGATAGTTTCCAGGGTCAGTAGTGGAACCACCTTTGTGCAAGGGGATGACAATGGCAGTTCTCCACTCTGCTGGAATGAAGCTAGTACTTAGGCTGTGGTTGAATAGGGTGCTCAATGGTGAAGCCAGTACTTGCTGGAGATGGTGCAGAAAACATCCTGGGATACTATCAGGTCCCATGGAAGCTGTGTTTTTTGCCTTGGATAGGGCCTATAGCACTTGATCTACAGAGATGTGAGGTGCAGAGCAAGTACTGGGGATGTTGAAAGGGCCTTTGGAGGGAGACAGGGGGTGAAGTTTGCACTGAACCTATCTGCTAGCAGGTTGGCTAAGTCAGCAGGATCAGTATAAGTGATACTGTTAAGTACTAATTTGGAGCAAACCTCGGCTTTGCCACGGAGGTTCCTGATGTAAATGAAGAAGACTTTATTGGTTTCCCTTTGCTATAAAGGCTAGTTCTGACTCATAATTGGCCTTGGAGATTTTCAGTAGTGATTTAATTTGCTTGTTGAGGCTAAGGAGGGAGTTTTTGCAATTTGGAATTTGTTCCCTTTTACACTTAGACAACAGTTTCTTCCTTTTGTTGTAAAGCCTGTTGATAGAGGATGTCCACCAAACAGGTTTGTGTTTCCTTATGGAGCAGGTTTTCATTCTATTGGGTATGGCTGAATCCACACAGTTGTACAGGTGCTTGTAAACTGCATTGGCGTACTGGTCAGCATAGTTGTCTGCATCCTCTTGGGGGGGAGCGGTGGTGTGAAGCTACAGATACCCTCCCTTAGGTGGTTGTAGTCAGCTTTTGAGAATTTTTTTTTAGCTTAATTTCGGCTGTGGGGGGTTGAGTGGGATAGAAACCTCAAATGAGACAGTCTGATGATCTGATCTAACCAGGGAAGGACATATTATGAGAGTGGTGCAGCGGTCACCCACGTTGGTGATAACCAAGTCCAGAATGTTATCTCCCCTTGTGGAGGATGAGACAAGCTGGTCTAGTGTGTTAGAAATGATGAAGTCGAGGAATTGTTGAGATAGTGCATTAGTAGTGTAATGAGTTAGCAGACTTTAAGAATTCCCTGCATAGTACTCTATCAGAAATACTGGGTGAGAAAATTGGTGTAACTAATTCTGAGCTGTGGTACAGAATCAGAATTGCCTAGACAAAGTAAGACCTTGTTAAGTTTAATTCTGGTGGCTGCCAAAAAACAGTTATTAGAAAATAGAAATCATTAATACTAGAAGTAGTGAATATAGTAACAGAGCTAAAATAACTGGAAGTGGGATCTTTAGAAAAAGAGTAGGAGAAAACTGCATAGAAAAAATGGGAAATGTGGAAACAATACATGCAGAATAATGTTTTGGAGAAGAAATGAGGTTTAAGGGAAGTCAGGAATTGAATTAACTATGTAATATTTGATTGAGAATGACTGTACAGAAGATTATATGTGATATATAATGTTTGTAACTGAAAATATGCCAATTTAGCTTGATTTAATTTATATAAATGTATGACTGCCTGTGTCAAAAGTGATAACCATAATTCCCAGAGAACTGACATTAAGGCAAAAGCACTTTCATCTGATTTACTAGTTTCATTTTTGCACCGGCCATCCTTTCTTTTATTAAGGCAAAAGCATCATACTTTTATCCAGGATGCTCAAAGGTAGGCAATAGACTCTAGTATACATGGAACAGGTGTGAATATACAATTCGAATAGAACATTTCTGCAACAGATCTATAGGAGCACTTTATAAAGCTATACAAATGCATATGTACCATGCCACATGAGGTTTATATTGCAAAAGGGATCTAGTTTAGAAAGTTGGCGGACAGCAGTGTTAACTTTTTAAACACTGAGACCAGAAACTTGAAAGCTCACTTAATTAAGTGGTCATGAAATAGAAACCCAGAAGATTGAATCTTTACAAAACAATATCCTCTACTGTACAAATCATTTAAAAAAACAAGTCCATCTAACAGTGTTTTTGTAGGAGGGTAAGCATCCCTATCCCTCATACAGCATTGTAATTATATATACTATGTCTGAGATAGCACTATCCTCAGGAAATGGCATATTCTCCTACCCTGGGGATTGCCAATCATAATTATCTGCGAACTTGCTTTTCTGAAGCACCAGCATGCTGATCCTTCAACCATAACATTTTGATCTTCCTTGTTTTGATGTAGTGAACACTTTATTTAGAGAATGTTTGAGTTTCCAGTCTCAATATTTAGAACTTTAATGTTACTGCCCCTGCATAAGTCATTCATAGGTTCATAGCCAAGCAGTAGGTTAGCTGACTTTGCGGGCCATTTTAAGCATCGCCAATTTCCCCTTCAAAGGTGAGAATCAAACCATGTACATTGTGTCTGTGATGTAAATACCATAACATTTATATCAACCCCGAACCCATTACTTTATAAATAAAGTTCTCTTCTCAGTACTACCCTAGTAATGTATAATATACACTCCTAAAGGCTGCAGCTGTCATGTACTGACTAGAATCTTTCAGAGTTTTAATCTCAAAACAATGAGATGTAATGGAACTGATTTTTGTGTATCAACATAAGGCATAAATAAGGCCAGTCCAGGGTTGTTTAAATAAACACTTTGACATGTGTGCAGATCTGAATAGGTTAACAGTGGCTGTGATATCTGTGCATATCTGAATAGGTCAATAACAGTTTTGGGGCAAACATTTTTACACTAGAGTTTGTAGAGAGCTTCAGTACTGCTGGATATCACAGACCATCATACCAACACTTATTCTGTTTATTGACTTCCTTATGAAGATTTCTAGCCACGTTTAATTTTCTGACAATTCTAACACAAAATGTTTAGAAGTTTATGTCACACTTGCACCACTGTTTATGTAAATCAGTAACTTCTCATTAGTCCTGCAAAAGTGTTCTCTGTAGTCTACTGGTATAAAACAGGCCATTAAGCCACTCTAGTTTTCTAAGTGTAAAACAAGTGAGTATAGCAGTACTTTGTAGCTACAGTCCTTCCAAATTCATGAACTGCTGCCTCATCGCTACAAGAGTCAGCTGTAAAGATTAAAGCATTTACTTTGTTTCATTGTCCTTGACAACTGGACTAAACACCACTGCCTGTATCAGTAAAACAATATTCTATAAATAAAACAAAAATAGTAATAAATAATATATTACATTATATTTATAGTTATAAAAACATCATAACCAATTGCTCATCTTTCTAAGGTGTATTGGCTCATTTGAATGTGAACTACTGCAGAGTCTTAGCAACTGAGCATTTCATTTTAAGTTTGTAATTGATAATTATGCTTCTGTATTTTTTACTTTGTCTTTCTGTTTTGGAAGCTTAATGATTGTTTGATTTGAATAGTTCAGACCACTTCACTCCTGCACCTTTTCTTTTTCTTCTGCCTCACTGTGTTTTTCCTGCTGTTTCTTCTGGCTTACACGCTGTCTCTTCATTTATATGCTCTGCTGTTTCTTCAGGCTTACATGTTGTGTCTTGACTAGCTGTATCATTTTGCTGTTCCTCAGCTTGCTGTATAGATGTTTGGTCTTGATCCTGTTTTCCTGATAATTGTTCTTTTGACTGCTCTTCAGTCACTTGGGGGTTTTGTTCTTGTGTTGCTGCATCATTTTCAGGCTTTGTTTCCTCTTTAGCTTCTGCAGCTTCTTGAGGGAAAAACTTGCCTACACATGATTTTGTAACTTCTTGAACCTGATTAGGAATGGATTTCATTAAACTTTCATACTCTTCTTGGACTTTGGCTTGCACCTGTGAAGTTAAAAACAAGTTAAGTTATTAGAAATACTGAATGTTGATGCAAATATATGCATGCATGCATATAGCTATATATATCTATATCTATATATATATATATATATATATATATATATATATATATATATATATATATATAGATGTGTGTGTGTGTGTGTGTGTATTTGGGTCTATGTCAGATGATCGACTTTTCAAAACTAAAAAAATATTGAAGAGATCAAGTTTTCGAAAACTGAAACATCAAAAAAGAAAAAGAAACCCCCCCACACAAAAATCTACCTTTTTACATTTGGGGGGCCATGCTCCCCTCACCCCATGCAAATTATTTATACCAACTCTGAAACTGCAGTACAGCAAGCAAAAGGGTAAATTTTGCAATCCTTGCTGTACTGCAATCTCCATTCAAAAGCTTCAAGTCAAACTCAGGCATTCAACCAAATGTGAAAATAATTTCATAGTCAGTAATTTTAATTGTAGCTCAATGACTTGCAACCATATATAAATGTGTGGACATATATAAATTTACATGAATGCAGTTTTTTTGTGTGTATATGTGTGTATGTATGAACATTTACATGAATGTAGTTTATATATATATATATATATATATATATATATATATATATATATATATATATATAGATATATATATAGATAGATATATATATATATCATTTGTATTTCTTTTCTGGGGTAGAACCTTTTTCAGACTCAACCTGGGAGTGGTATCTCCTTAAGTGACTTGCTCAGAGTCATACTGTTAGACAATGGAGACTGAGGGAATCAAACCATGCACTACCAGACAATAGGAACCAGCTCACTAACAGCTCCTTTAACCTCTAAACCAACTGCTATATATGTATGTATATATATGTAGCACATTTTAGCCACAAAAATGTGTCACAGTTGTTCTAAAACACATTTCAACTAAAATGCAAATGACTGAATCACTTTTGATATAAATGTGTGGAAGGCTACAGAAAATGACTACTCCCTTAGTTTTTGATCATAGAAATTATAATGCAAATTAGTACTGATCAGTATTTGTGCCTTGCTATTGCCCACTATTATGTTCTATCTCTGGCTCTAGAAGTTTGTGTTCATGCTCCTGCTATGATTTACTCTGTGAGGAGTTTTCTCTTTTCTTCATAGTTCTATAACTGTGGCGTAGGAATGCTTAATTGTGAGTGTTCTCACAAAAAAGCAGTTTTGGGGAAGTATTTGCAGTATATGAAGTTATAAATGTAATGTGGTTCACCTAAGTGTGTTTTAGATTAAATGTGCATTAGATAATTTTGTAGATGATTTGTGATTATGTGAAACGTGCCATAGATAAATCATTATAAACTTATATATATATATATATATATATATATATATATATATATATATATATATATATACACACACACACACACACACACACACATATGTGTTAGTAGCACTGTAGTCAGTAGAGGAGCCTTACTGCTGACACACATTTTTTGCTTTGCTCATGCAAGCTGTAAATGTGGTATTATGGCTACCTGCTTTTGTACCACAATCTGTTCTGCTGAAAATGCCATAATAATGCTACAATGTTTCAAAGACAAAGTTATGCTGCATGCCCAAACACATAGAGTGTCCTCAATAGAGAGAAGCAATAAATGTGCTATGCTACAGAATGCAACTCTCTCTGGATGAATTCATACTTATTCTTTTCATAACTACATGATAACCTTAACAATGATCAACTAACCAGGTCTGGAACTTCCATTTTACCAGCTAACTGAGGAGTATATTGATCAGAGCTCTTCCAGTATGAAATATGAGAAACCAATTAAGTTAAAAAGACAGTAAAGAGTTTCTATTTGGAAAAAAATACTGGCTAATAATTAAACTTCTGGATGCTAGCAAAGAAAAAAATAGAAAAAGTAAGGTAAAAACAACTAGAAAAGAAGAAGAAAAAGCTCAGGGAAGAACCTTGTACTCAGCAAAAAGAAGTTCAAGTTGCAGCTTTACTTTGGAAGATGACTCATAGTAATTTAAAGGGAAAAGTCAAATGCACTCAGAGATGTTTAAAATAAGGGTCTGACAGTTCGAGATTGCGAGCTTTTGCTTACATAAGGTTGATCAATCAGCGTTCGCTTTTTTAAGCATTCGCTGATCTAATATGGACTCTAAAATAAGGTATACGATGGAGGAATATATAAAGTCAAATAAAAAAAAATTTGGAAGAAATTAAAGAAGTTCGAAGTAGCCATTCAGATGTAATGATAAAACTGCACAAATCTCATAGTAAAATTAATGGAAGACTGTCTTAATATGAGACATCTTAAGAACTGCTTCAAAAAATAATAGAGTTAGAAGACAACTTGAACCCCTTGAAGGGCCTTGACGGCCCCTTGAAACCAGATGGCTAAGTGGTTAATGTTTTTGCCTCCCAGGCACAAGGTTCGATCCTGACCTCTGACCAATGCCTGTTTGGAGTTTGCATGTTCTCCCTGTGTCTCTGTGGGGTTTCTCCCCATGTCAAAAAAACATGCTGAGTGTTTCCATCTCAAACTCACCAATGAATGGAGCTGTGGGCAGTGGCACAGATTCTACATGGTGCCCGGTAGGGGGAAGATTTATATAGACCAACTGCTTTAGGCACCTACTGGTGCGCAGTATCCTCAAAATAGGAGAACATGGATCACAGACTGCACACCATGCCAGGGCTAGACACTTGATGGTGTAAAATATGGCTCTAGGTGATTCTGTCATGTTGACTAATGTCACCAAAAATGGGCATGGGTAGTTACTAGTGATAAGTGGGTTGAGGACCCTGCCTGCTCTGACCCATGCCAGGGACCTGTGCTAATGGTAGGAGGGGTATATATGCCCCTACTGGCCAGTGTATGCACGCCATAAAGCCCAGCACCCCTGGGTCAATAAGCTACTGGCTGGCAGGTGTCTAGTTGCCCAGCCTGGGTTACCTGGGATAGCTC
Source organism: Protopterus annectens (assembly GCF_019279795.1). Taxonomy (NCBI): domain Eukaryota; kingdom Metazoa; phylum Chordata; order Ceratodontiformes; family Protopteridae; genus Protopterus; species Protopterus annectens. Next base: position 71,449,884 of record NC_056737.1, on the reverse strand, counting down.
TATTGAGCGAAAGCTGGACGTAAAACCAACCAACCTGCCAAACATGAACTGAGAATTGCTATGCTTAATGTAGGTTCACTGACAGAACGCAGCTTGGA